>NW_007733751.1:44292-44958 GCF_000696425.1 Galeopterus variegatus | reverse complement strand
ATAATGGGATCAGAGCCCTCAAAAGAGACATCAGAGAGCTAGCTTTCTCTCTCTCTCTGCCGTGTGTGACAGTCATCTTCAAGCCAGAGGGAAAGTGCTCACGAGAACCTGACCATGCTGGGACTCTGACTTGGACTTTTAGCCTCCAAAACTGTGAGAAAATAAATTTCTGCTCCTTAAGCCACCCAGTGTACGGTATTTTGTTTTGTGTTTTGTTATGAAGGCATGCTGGGAAAATAGAATAATTTAATCAGGCTCCCCTCGCCTCAGGGCTGGTTGGAGGTGGTTCAGTAAACAGTGTGTGTGTGGGGTGGAGTTAGTGTACCTGCACAGCATGGCCACCTTGGCTGGTTTTTACTGCCTGGGGCGGCTGCTGTCAGCACTGCCATGCTTTCCAACCTTTGGCTCCACGGACCTTTTGGCCGGTTACCTAGTTCACAGACCTGTGTATAAGGAGTCTGGTGACCCAGCCTGGCATGTGAAGGGTTTGTGACTCAGTCTGTGAATGGGCTTGAGGGGTCTGGGAGCTCCAGACCCAGCCCTGGCTCAACAATCGGCCCAGTTGGTGCAGGATTACCAGCAGGTAAAAAAGCCTGACAACTGGTGTGGTCAAGTAGCTTTACAATTGGCATCATGAACAGGATTAAGAGCTAGACAATTGGCGCT
>NW_007733751.1:41478-43024 GCF_000696425.1 Galeopterus variegatus | reverse complement strand
CTCACAGCGCTCACTGGCTGAGCGTGGTGCGGCCAGTCTCAAAAAGGACAAAAAAAAAAATCTGTGGAGAATTAATGGTAGGGACCATAAATACCCCCTTACTGTGTTAGCTAGTCTGAGCACTGTGCAGAGTTCTAATTTCCAATGTGTACAAAAGTAGTGAGTTTGCTTGGCATGGGAAAAAAATTATTATGGTTTTGAATAAGTTTCAGCTCCTGAACAGTACAGACAAAAGAAGAGCTTCTAAACTCTGGCAGCTTGCATTCTTCCTATCAGTTTCCCTGTCATCTTCATTTACTATCTCTGAAAAAGGCCAAGACAAAAATGTAAAGATAGCAGTTCCCCAGGATTAGTCATTTCTCCGAGGAGCCTCAAATTCCATCTGCTGCTATTTATTAGACTATGCTGAGCCATAAAAACCTACTGATGAGTGGTAGCCAATGATATGACATTACAACAACAGAGATAATGCAATAGCCATGTCATAAAATGGTTACCCCTAGTCATAGTTATGTTTCAATTGTTTCTCAATGCAATGAGCGCATTGAAGGGCTGTATTCCACCCCCACCCCCAACCAAATTCTGGTGCTGGAGCTCCTCAGACACCTGCTGTGAGCGAAAGGTAATACTGTGGTGACTATGTCCGCTTTGGAGAGTGACTGCACAGACATGTGCCACTTGTAACAGAGTGAGTATAAATCAAACTCAAAATAACATTGGTTAATTTTTAATTATTTAAATTTCCCAGCAAAGCAAGATTGCAAGTAGGTTGATTTACCTGTTTAATTTTGTGCCCATAGTTTGGGGGACAAGCAGCAATGAGGCTGTAGTAAGGCACAGATATTTATTAATATTCCAGACTATTCCTAGAATACCTGTTGCACAGCAGTGCGTTCGGTATCTATTTTTCCTTCTACTGAATGAAGAAGCCTAAAAACAAAATCTCATTTTTTTCTGGATGCTTGCACCTGTCCAGTCTTATTTCTCAATCCAAATAATAAGAAAAGCGCCTTCCCCCAGCAATATTAAGTGAATTACATTGATTTCTCATAACTTTCCCAGGACTGAGTCAAAGTGTCCCCTTTGACCACAGAAGCGGGAAGTTACCAAACCTGCAGCCCAGATTCATTGGCTGACTAATCCTAGCTCTGGGATAGCCGGGAAGCCAACAAGAGGGATGTATATAACTACAACGTGCAATACAGATTGGAGAAGGTAAAGTACACTAATTATTGCTCCAACAAAAATACAATATTTTCCAGGGAAACTTGAGCAAGCTTTCAGAATATGCAAAGTTCTGTTTTTTGGTTTTGGGTTTTTTTTTAAAAACAGAGTAAGTATATCAAAAGTGTAAAATGTAGTGTTGCCCTATATTAGGAGTATATGTCAGTATGAGTTCATTTTAGTTCAAGAATAAATTGTCCCTAACGTGAAGAGATGCCCTATGTACTGTTCTAATTTTATATTATAATAAAAATCAGAATCATTGTTTAACTGAGTGGTAAATGTAAACTGTTCTAACATAGCAAATAAAATTGATCAAAAG
>NW_007733751.1:39765-40869 GCF_000696425.1 Galeopterus variegatus | reverse complement strand
ATTGTTTAACTGAGTGGTAAATGTAAACTGTTCTAACATAGCAAATAAAATTGATCAAAAGGTGTTTATTAAAGCTCTATAATATACATCAAACTGTTGCTTTGCCCTCCGAGAAAATAAAAACAAACTACAGGCAGTGAAAGAAAAAACAGAAAATAAGTAGGGGATAAATGGTGAGATTAAGCATATATATATATACTGTTTAAAAATCAAAGTTTTAGGGAACATAGGGCAGCAGGTATAATAAAGTGTTGGGTTTATATGGTTATAGAATGAGGGAAAAAAACAGTCTGCAAGTTAAATTATTATTTATGTAATAAAATTCATATAAAATTATAAAAAGCCAATTCACAAAGATGCACACTTTCTTTAGATCAATGTGTCCTTTTTTTGTCTTTATGTTTTAAATCCTCACTGGAGTCAATATTCCACCCTGAAGGACAGAAGGTTGTCCAAATTGTTCTTTTCTTATAAAGCTTAGATAATCAGCAATCCCCACAGGAATTTCAAAAGGAGTTTTCTTGAAACTCAGTTAACTTTGCCGGTTGATTTTATAATAAATATAATGAAACATATATTATCTAGTGAAATATATATATAATCTGAAAAATGAGATTATGTCAATTAAAACTATTAACACATTAATTTTTTTTTTTGGAACTACAGAAATCTAAATTAACAAATACTCCTATAGGCTTTTTTTTCACAGATATTATCTCATAATAATACAATAAAGAGGTATATTTATTATTCCTATGATACAAAGAGAAAACCTATAGTTTTTAGTGTAAGATAAAGCTGAGACTCGAACTTGAATTCTTTGACGTTAGATTCCTTGTTGCCTCTTGTTCTACAAAGCATTCAAAACTAGAACACACTCCTCTTGTTCAGTGTCTACTCCGGGAAAGCAGGTACATAGTAGATAACCTATTTTAAACATAGAGAAGTTGAGACAAAGTAGAAAAAACTAGTTTTTTATTGACTTGACTGAAATAACACAGAAAATTAGTGGTATTAAAGAATAAAGTATTTTATTTTCTTTATTTTCAACTACCAGTTGAAAAGTAGGCATGAAGCAACATGTATCCACAGATAGTCTAAGAA
>NW_007733751.1:36535-38133 GCF_000696425.1 Galeopterus variegatus | reverse complement strand
TCAATCTCCAGCAATTTTGCAAAATTTCTAGAAAGAAGAGTGACATTTGCTGTTTCCACATATATGCCTCTCTCTCATTCACCATCATCGGCCTCCACTCCCACCACCCACTAAACTTTCCCCAAAACCGTCTCCAAGGACGTCTATATGAGCGAATATGGAAGCCGCTTCTGGCCCTCACCATTGCAGCATTTGAAGCGGCTTCTCTGACTGCGCTACCCTAGACTCTGAGCCTTACTTCAATGTTTCCCTCCTACTTTAGTCTCTCCTTTTGTTTGGCTGGGTGCTGAAATGTAAGTGGATACTAAGCTTCTATACTCAGCCCCCTTCTCTTTCTACTCACCTTGGACAATCTCTCCTGCTTTCACTCAGGCTTCTACTGGGATCTCCATCCACTGATAACACTCCACAGTGCATCCGCCCCTTCTCCCGTCTTTATGAGCCTGAGCCTGTATTTCTTTCCAAAGGAGAGCTCAACATTTCCACTTGGTTGTGCCTCAGTCACCTCAGAATCTGCATTCTAAAAACCAAACTTCTTTCCCCTGCAGATCTCTCTTCTTCCTACGTCTTGGGCCCTTTTTGGGTGACTAGCACCACCACCTCCCTGTTCATTCAAGGTAAAGGACACGAGTCTCTCTGATGTTTGCTTCCATCTAAACTCCCTCTTTAAGTTGTTAGATAGTCTGTTTCTCAAACTCACCCCCCTATTCTCTCTTTCCTCTGATTCCATCTTAGCTCAGGCTATCACTATCAATGCTCTGGACAATACCGATAGCTACAAATGTGTCCCCCCCCAATCCTTCCTAATCTCATACATTCTCGTGATGATCCACAGGCATTGAAACAGTTATCTCTTATTAAATGAGATAAGAATTCAATGGAAAACTCATCACATAACACTTTTGGTAGGAAAAAAGACANAAGAATTGTTTTTCCCATGGGAAAGTGGCTTATTTTCAGCATTAATTCATAAAACAAAGAAGAAAATAAAAATCCACTCAGTGTATACCCCAGATTCATATTCTTCAGGATTTGCATAGAATGAAAATAAAACAGAAAAATACACTGTGGTATTTGTCCTCTAAAACAGTCCTTTCAATATTAATTTACCCACATTTAGCTCATTTAACTGCACATTTTTGAAATTGTGTTCCTTTTCAGATGAGTAGGGTATATTCAGTAAATCAATTTTAAATGCATATGTCGAGCCTGCACCTCTCTTACTGGAGAGTGTGTCCCCTCTCTTAGTCTTATACTAGTGGTCCTATTGGCTTTAAAGCTCACAGAATGGTTAACACAGAACGGACTTTCTCTGTGAAACCGTTGGTCAGAAATGGAAGTATTTCAGAGCCAAAGTATTGGAAGCTGCCAAAATGATTCTGAGCAATGGAAAAAGTATCTCACGGCTCACTAAAGCCTGGGCCCAGGCTTTTTCATCTTCGGTGGCTTCCCTTTCACTGCACCCATCCCTAGTCCTGATAGATATGCTCAAATATTTCTTTTCCTAAGAGAATATTTCCTCCATCCTGCATTTATTTCAATCTCCAGCAATTTTGCAAAATTTCTAGAAAGAAGAGTGACATTTGCTGTTTCCACAT
>NW_007733751.1:33738-34973 GCF_000696425.1 Galeopterus variegatus | reverse complement strand
CCGGGGCCTTGGTGTTATCAGCACCACACTCTCCCGAGTGAGCCACGGGCCAGCCCAGAAACTATGTTAATAAACCCAAACCTACCTTCTATGTGACTTCCCACCAGAGAAATACTTCTAAAATGAAAGTTTCCGTTATTCCCCTGCTCGAAACTCCTTAATGGCACTTTGTTGTCTTCAGAATCAAGGTAGGGCATTATCTTCCACTGCAGTCTTGTATTCCTACCAACCTTATTTTCTACTCCTACCTCACTCCCTCTCTACTAACTTGAGTTTAATTTCCAGAGATCACTATGCTCTATAATAACTCTGGGCTTCATACACAGTTATTTTTCTGCCCAGAAGGCCCTCTTCCCACCCATTCGTCACCTGTCAGATGTCTATTCATCCCTCATTATCCAGCTCCTCTTTACCTCTCCAGACACATCTCACTGTTCTCCTCAATGTCAGTCAGCATTTAACCCTTCCCAGACTTCTTTTAATCCTTTGAAGTCCCTCTTTCCTGCCTGGGCACCTTTGTACACACAATTCGCTCTGTCTTGAACACTCCTTCCCTGCTTAGCTTGCCTGACACGTATCTAACCTTCAGAATTTAATTCAGACATCATTTCCTCTCTCCCTCCCCAAGCCATCCTCTGTACTTGGATCAGAGTATGCTTTATGACTTCCAAGGCACTGTACTACATAGTGTTTTTTTTTTTTTTTTAAATTCTATTTTCCAATTTGATTTTGAATATGGTGTATTAATTAGGAAGAGATAAACTCCTACATATGGGTAGTTTGATCAAATAGAGTTTTATTTCTTTCCCATAAGAAGTCCAAAACAGATGTTCCTAATTGTCAGGTGGCTCTACTCCAAGCATGAGTCAGGGTCCCAAGTTCCATTTTGTGGCTTAGCCAGTTTCAGTACGTGTTTGCTTTGAAAAAGGAGAAGGAAGTTTTATGAGCTGAGCCTGCTGGTGCCACACATGACCTCTGCCCACAAGCCATTGGCCTCAGGCACAATGGCACACCGAATTATGAGAGGGACTAGGAAAAGCAGTCATGCTGTGTATCTAGAAAGAAGAGAAAATGGTTTGGTGTATAGCCATGCAGTCTCTGCTAGAGCCAGACTCTGCTTTTTATCTATCACCAATGCCTGTCATAAACTAGACCAATAATTGTTGAATAAATGAGTGAATGAAAAGCAATAGATCTTATGATTCTCAGCACTGAGCAGACTAGTAAGACAACCC
>NW_007733751.1:31677-33028 GCF_000696425.1 Galeopterus variegatus | reverse complement strand
CCCCCAACTGGACCTAAGGCAAGGGGGCCTGATTAAATTATTCTATTTTCCCAACAATCCACCCCTTCAGTATCCCCCACTGCACAATCTACACGTTCAGAATCTTCCGCAATGTTCCCTTAGTGAGGATAAATGACCCTTACATTTACATAACCTATTGTCTGTTCAATATGCCTTAAGGCTTGTAGTTCTGTCCTTTTAACTGTGAGCCGCACATGTCCGGTTAGTAGTCACCATTGGTGTGATCCTCCATGGGAATCCTGCAGTCATACTGATGGGCAGTTCAATATACATTCAGCAGGCCGACACATTGATCACGTGACTCTGGTGCAGTGCCTGCAGCCAGAACACTATGGGCAAAAAGACAGAAGAGTTATTGGTGTCAATAAGGGAAGTTCTTGCCCCTCTAGTAAGATACAAGCCAATTTGCCATCCTGAGAAAGGATGGTTGCAGGAGTAGGTATCTTACCTGGCTTATGATACCATACTTTATCTGCTAACACTGTTGGATCTGTAGGTTCTACATGGAACAGTATAGGGGAACTCATAATTGGCCTTAATGATAATACAAATGTGTCCCTTGGAATAGAGTGCTTATCTGTTCCAGGCCATGTTACCTTTACTTGAGGAGGCCAGGTACTTGTCACCCAGCATATATGGGGGGCTTTTATTCTCCAAGGCCATTCCCACTGTACTGTGTGTCCCTGTTGCAAACAGGTTGGGGCTGGTAAGAGAATATTTCCATTCTTGCCATATCCTGGCTTCAAAAACTTATCTTTAGTAGTGATTTGCAGCTGAATAGGTGCTGCAGCCCTATGCAACAGAGCTTCCACTGGAGAGGGTCCGCCCTTGTGGGTTCTCTCATTTAGAATCCTGACTGTCGGCCATAATCACCATGCCCACCCCTTCAGGGATGGGGGTTGAGCAGATAGCCCTAGTCCCTTTTTTAAAAGGCTATTGTACCATTCAATCATTTCCGCTGTCTGGCGATGATATGGCACATGTAACTTCCACTGAATGGACAACTGGGAGGCCCACCTCTGAACCCCATGTCCAGTAAAGTGGGTTCCATTATTACTCTCTATAACTACAGGCTGACCATACATAGCAGTAAGGCTATTCAGTGCCTTCACAGTGTTTACCTGGTCTGGGGCCTTACAAGGCCATACCAACAGAAGACCAGTAGCTGTATCAATAGCAGTGAAGATGTATCTGAAATTCTCTGACCTTGGCAGTGGTCCAACAAAGTCCACTTGCCATCGAGTCAAGGGCACCCTTCCTCAAGTTATTTGCCCATCTGTATGGGGCACCCGCCGGGGGTGTGGACTCTCTTGAGCACATACTGGACAAG
>NW_007733751.1:28861-30849 GCF_000696425.1 Galeopterus variegatus | reverse complement strand
CCCATTTAGACAGAGTGGGAGTCTGAGCTATACCTGTTTTAGGGTTGCTTGCCCACATGTGCAGCCAACCTATTATGGGGTATGTCATCTTTACTAGGACTTTGGCAGTTCCTGTGATAGCTTCAGTGGCTATCAAGGCAGAATACACAGCTGCTAACTGCTTTTCTTTTGGGGTATAACGCACTTCAACACCCTTCCAGAGCTGAGACCAGAATCCTACAGGTGTGCAGAATCGGTTCTGTCTCTGCCACTAACCCCATCCTAATCCCTCCTGGTTATATGTACATCTAACTCAAAAGGCTTAGTAGGATTGGCCACTTGTAAAGCCTGTACTTGCTGTATTGCCCTTTTTGTAGCCCAGTAAGCCTGTTCTACTTCCTTAGTCCAATCCCAGAGGGCTCCTTTCTTTGTTAATGCATATAGTGGGTGTGCCATTTGGACCATATGGAGTACAAAAGCTCTCCAATACCCCAAAAGTCCCAAATATGTCTGTAGCTGAGCTACAGTTGTGGGTGGAGGGTATGCCTGTATTTTATCTATAATAGCTTTTGGGATGATGCTCGTCTTACCCAACCAGACCACTCCCAGGAATTTGACTGACAGCCCAAGTCCTTGCACTTTGGCTGTGTTCACGGCCCACCCACATTGTTCCAAATGACTTAGCAGTATTGGAGCCGCCTGGGTTAAATCTGCAAGAGAGTCAGAGGTTAATAACACATCATCAGTGTAGTGAAACATTGTAACCGTGCTGGGCCTAGTCCACTTGGCTAGGTCCCCAGCCACGAAACCATGACAGATGGCTGGGCTATGCAGATAACTTTGGGGCTATCCTTGAAAGGTCCACTGTTTTCCTTCCCAGGTGAAGGTGAACTGATCTTGCCTATCAGCCAAGATTGGAATAGAGAAAAAAGCATTTGCAAGGTCCAATACACAATGACAATTTCCCAGCTAAGTCGTCAGCTGATCCATCAAGTCGTGAACTGAAGGCACAGCTGCATGCAAAGGAGGCACTACTTTGTTCAGTTCTAGATAATCTACAGTCATTCTCCAAGTACCATCAGGCTTTTTCACTGGCCATACCAGAGCATTAAATGGGCTATGAGCTGGATGAATAATACCAACTTTCTCTAATTCCAATATAGTGGCACTTATCTCTGCATGTCGTCCTGGTAAGTGATACTGCTTTACATTAACTACATGTCTTGGCTTGGGTAACACCTGTGGGTCATGTTTAGCATATCCTCGTAACACAGGCTTTACTGTCCGTATTTGCAGCCAAAACTCTCCAACTATTGTTTGCAGGTGCAAACCCTAAAGTACATCCATACCCAGGATGTATTCAGCTACAGGAGATATATATATATATATATATATATATACAGTATATACACGAGGGGGTAATCTTCCTGTGCCCAATGGCAATGACACAGCCTTGACCTCAACTGTATTTCCTCCATAGCCATCTATATGAAATGTGGCCTCTGGAAACTTATCCGGATTGCCATTATATCAGGCTGCATTCTGCACCTGTATCCACCAGTGTCAAAACATGCTGCACATTTGTCCTCAACCAATATATTGCCAATTCAGCATGAGGCNTTCTATATATGCTCCCCATTTAGACAGAGTGGGAGTCTGAGCTATACCCGTTTTAGGGTTGCTTGCCCACATGTGCAGCCAACCTATTATGGGGTATGTCATCTTTACTAGGACTTTGGCAGTTCCTGTGATAGCTTCAGTGGCTATCAAGGCAGAATACACAGCTGCTAACTGCTTTTCTTTGGGGGTATAACGCACTTCAACACCCTTCCAGAGCTGAGACCAGAATCCTACAGGTGTGCAGAATCGGTTCTGTCTCTGCCACTAACCCCATCCTAACCCCTCCTGGTTATATGTACATCTAACTCAAAAGGCTTAGTAGGATTGCCCACTTGTAAAGCCTGTACTTGCTGTATTGCCCTTTTTGTAGCCCAGTAAGCCTGTTCTAC
>NW_007733751.1:25208-27393 GCF_000696425.1 Galeopterus variegatus | reverse complement strand
ATATATCAGGCTGCATTCTGCACCTGTATCCACCAGTGTCAAAACATGCTGCACATTTGTCCTCAACCAATATATTGCCAATTCAGCATGAGGCCTCCGGTCCTCGCCTGCCCCCAAAAGGCAAGTACCTTGGCCTGCTCCCTAGTCAAAATGGAACAGTTCATCTGCCTCCTCGGGAGCAACCAAAAACTCCTTTAAATCCACTGAGCATACCTTGCTACCTGTTTCTGGATATTTGGTGAAATGTTGTTCAGGGCACAATTGCTGCCACAAGGCAAACAGAACTGCATTTGGCTGCCGGTCAATTTTCCTTTTATCAACCTCTGCTGCGAGCAAGTCAAGCCACATCTGCTATGGCTAGTCTTGCTTGGTCCCTTTGGGATAAAATCCCGAGTATTTCTTGGGGGTTTGGTCTTAGCCACCTTTCAGACCCCTTTTGCTTGTCTTCTATCCTCTACTTCACCCAAGCTGGCTATCATTGTTGTTGCCTCATGTACAGGATGACCAATGTATTAGGCCAGTATGGCCATCAGTGACCCAAACGACATTGATGGGGCATTTTGGAGTACACTGTCTCTCATGCTGCTTGTAAAGTTTTCATCTTCCGGGCCACGAGTGTTCAGATTAAACATGGACTGCCGCATCCCCAGCTCTTGAATGATTTGGACCAGCTCAGCATATGTTTGCCATTTACTAACAATCTTGGGCAGTTCTCCAGCAATTGCCCCCACTGTTCGGGCAGCTGCACTCACCCATTCCATCAAAGAGTGATTACCTTGCCCTTGTGCATACCTGCAGCTATTCTGCAGCCGCTGCCTTGGGGATGGGTGCATGGAATGGAGGCCAATTTTTCCATCTCCTCACCAGAGCATACCACACTATTCACCCCTAGGTCCCATAACCACAGCAGCCAAGCAGCCAGGGTCTCCCCATGTTTCTTCCTGAACTGTCTCCCCAAGTCAACCAGTTCAACCTGGGTATACAGGACATAGGTGGTGAACTGGGTCACCTATGGATTGCCCACCGGTTGTCCATCTGGTCTCATAGGCTACTCGTGTCTCAATTTCTTGTGCACAACAGGTCATGCCTGGAGATGCACATTTTCTACCAACTCACCACTGGGTTGGTTGTCTTCCCTGGTGTGAGAGGCAGGAGTGGCCAGTCGCTGCATGTTATTCTCCAGGATAATCATCTGCACTTCCAACAACTCTGCTTTCTGCTGCAAATCTCGATCAGTTTGCAGTATAGTGAGCTGGCTCCAGTCAGCAGAAAAGTGGCCACCGGGCACCACATGCTCAAGGATAGCCACATTTCCTTCTTCTTCCAAGGGCTTTTGGCTCCTGTATTTGCTCAGAATCCTGTCACAGACTACCCCAATTGTCAAGCTCTTTTACCTGCCTGTAATCCTGCCAACTTCACTAATTGTCGAGCTAGGACTGGATCTGGAGCTCACAGACCCCTCAAGCCTATTGTCTGGACTGGGTCACAAACCCTTCACATGCAGGTCTATGAGCTAGGTATCTAGAAAAAAGGTCCTTGGAGCCATAGGTTCAAGAGCATGCCCACACGGGATTGGACGCCTGAGGCAGTCAATGCCAGCCAAGTCGCAGCACCATGCAGGCGCACTAAATCCACCCACACACAACTTGCTTACAAAGAATGTGCTACACCACCCCCAACCAGACCTGAGGTGAGGGGGCCTGACTTAATTACTCTACTTTCTCAGCAATGTTCTTAAAAAGTTATCAAAGTCTAATAAAATCACTTCAAATATTCTACTTACTGATTCCACCAATAAACTTTGCCTATTGGTTGTTAAAGATTTTTTTTTTTTTAGTATAGCTAGAATTCTAGCAAGAAACAGTATCTATGGCAATGAAATTTTTTTTAATTAAAAAAATTTTTAAATGAGATTTGGTAAAGAAGGTCATGCTAACTAAATCTGAAGTAACACGTGATCTACGGATCTTTGAAAATGCCAGGTAGGAAGTGATTTATTTTTTTTTCAATTGTAGAAAAGGAAGTTAATATTTAAGATAAAAAAAATCTGACACATAGGAATTTACTCTCTTGATACTGCATAATGATTCCATTTTCTGCTTACTTCTACCATGTATAGTAGAAAGCAGAGGAGTCAGGCATATGAAACTAGGGTAAAATTTCTATGTGATTCTGTTCTCCCCAG
>NW_007733751.1:4777-24249 GCF_000696425.1 Galeopterus variegatus | reverse complement strand
ATCCTATATAGGAATGGCCGGTGCGCTCACTGGCTGAGCGCGGTGTGGGCGACACCACACCTAGGGTTGCGATCCCCTTACCAGTCACGAAAAAGACAAAAAAAAAGACAATTAAATATATATGGGAAAGACACCAAACTTTAAACGTTTTTGAAATTTTTGGTGTATATATCCTCTTTAAACATAGAGCCCAGCAACATCACGTTAGTTTATCTCACAAGAAAAGTGTATGTGAATAAGCTCTATAACTGCAAGTAGCATAATGGGAAAAACATTGGGATGGGAATCTGGACACCTGGGTTCTTCTGCCAGTTTCAGCACAAACTATGTAACCCTAACAAGTATAATATTGAGGAAATCTAAAAGTATCATGGTTATAAATCCTATGTACCTGAATATTAGGCAGCATGGGAATTTCATATGTGAGCATTACAGCATCATGGTTAAAAATGGGACTTGGGAATCACACAAATTTGAGTTTGCTTCTTGATCCTATCACAATGAAGTGTGACTTTGGGAAAGTTACATAATCTCTCTAAATTTCAGGAAACTAGGATAATGAAGGTATAAAAACAATTTCACATATACTGATCCACTACATTGCAAATAGTTGGCTTGAGAATAAGATGAGATAATTTATGTAAAGCTCTTAGCACATGTCTGGGACCTTAGCTGACTATTTTACACACTTACAGATTATTATATGCATAAACAAAATTCTGCATCCCTCTGGTGGCCAAAGCTAATTTATGGGAAAAATACTTACCACGAAGCAAATAGTCCCTGTGAATGCTGAACTTGCAAACAAACTCATGAAATAACCATAAGAATATCACAGCATACTCTGATTTTTACTTCCACAAAGAAAAAATTATTACACTGAGAAAATGGATCATTTATATGCTAAGGAATTTCTCCCGCATGTGTTTGAGTTGTTAAACATGAGAATAGCTTATTTCATTGCAAAGCTAACTATTACACTCTTACCAAAGTTTCTTGTTTCTTTGTTTTGTGTGTGTGTGTGTGTGTGTGTGTCTGTGTGTCTGTGTGTGTGACCGGTAAGGGGATCGTAACCCTTGGCTTGGTGTTGCCCACACCGCGCTCAGCCAGTGAGAGCACTGGCCATCCCTATATAGGATCCGAACCTGCAGCCTTGGCGCTCCCAGTGCCACTGCGCTCCCAGCTCAGCACTCTCCCGAGTGAGCCTCAGGGTCGGCCCCAAAGTTTCTTGTTTCTGTACCATTGTTTCTTCTATTGTTTCCAGTTTTAAAGATCTCAAATTTTAATGTCTGAATTGATAAAATAAGAGGGCTACAAACAAGGAAATCTTTAGTAAATTAGGCTGTGTTAGACTGGGGGAGCTGGTCACACACACAAACACACATGATTTACTGATAATGCAAGAAAGAAATATTTCAATTACAGTCACACACACTTGCTAGGTTATAATGTAAAATCTATTATATCAACCACTGGCACAAGAAAAACCTAAGTAATTAAATTTACTTATTTATTTCTAAAAAAATTTCTTTTTTTTTTGAGACTGGCCGCACCGCACTCAGCCAGTGAGCGTAGCGGCCATCCCTATATAGGATCCGAACCTGCAGCGGGAGCGCCACTGCGCTCCCAGTGCCGCACTCTCCTGAGTGCGCCATGGGCTCGGCCCTACTTCTAAAATTTTAAGTAAGAACCTAAAGATAATAGGTGCCTTGTAATAACGGGAATTATATTGCTAAGAAATTTTTACCCAGATAAATCCAAAGAATTTATCATATACTAATATCTTTTCAATTTTATCCTTGGCTATTTTTTTCAAATTGCAGCAGAGTGATGAAAGTTTGTCAGGGGAGTATGAAGTAAAACATCTTTATATACGTCTTACAAGAAAGCCAAAAGAAAACTTGTAACAGACTAATATTGTTCTTAAAAAGTTTACTCTATTTAAAGATATTGTTACCTTGTAATAGGTTAAAGGTGGAATACAGGGGTTGAGGTGGAGAGAAATTACTATAAATTCTAGCCACATGCACATATAAATCATTCACTTATGTATTTTTAAGAACCTATGGAATATACCATGCTCAATACAGGGAATAATGAGAGAAGAAGGCAGATGCAGTCCCTTCCTCCATGGAGCTTAAATTGTAGCAGGAGAGACATACATGAAATAACTAAACCTTACATTATTTGTTGAATTGCAATTGTGATAAGTGCTAGGAAGAAGTAGTACAGAAAACTACGACAGAATACAATCAAGAGAGACAGCCCTGGTTTGAGCGGATCAGGGAAAGAATCTAAATGGAGTGGCATTGAGCTGAGTTCTAAAGGATGATTTGAAATTAAATACGTGAGAGTTGAGGTAGGCGGGAGCAGAGTGGGGATATGTGTCAAGCTGAGGAATCTCTTTGTGCAGAGACGCAGAGAGAAAGCCAGAACAGCCAGAGTCCTGCTACACAAGAGTGGTGGGCAGAGGCCATGATGAGATGTTAGTCTTTATCCTAATAGCAATGGTAGGACATAGAAGGGATTTAAGCAGGGAAGTTAATGATCAGGTTTGCATTTTAAAAATTTAGCTCACTTTGGCTGCAACTAGGAAAATGGTTTGGAGGAGGGAAGAGTTGTCTAGGGGAGATACGACTTTTTACAGTGGTCTAGGGCAAAAGATAGTGGTGGCTTGACTGGGACAGGCAGGGGAGACAGAAAGCAGTGGATGAATTCACAAGGTCTTTTTGAACCCTGGAAATTCCCCTTATTTTCCTGTGAAATCAGCTATGCATTTTAAAGGATAGTTATTATATTTTAACCCAGAACTTCTACTATTTGTTTGTTTGTTTCTTAGAGCACTTAGACTGCAAGTCCACTTAAAGGAAAATCTTCTCTTTTCTAAATGCTCAATTAACTAAAAAATATGTTTTTAAATTAAAAGTGTAAAATAAGTAATAATGGTGGTGGCATGTACTACTGTAGCAAAGTCATGAAAATGTTACTCAAATGGAATCACCCATCTAAAATATTAATGGTGATGGTAGTTGTATTTATTTGCCGTTGCTACCCTAACAAAGTACAATAAACGGGTGGCTTAAACAACAGAAATTTAGTATCTCAGTTCTGGATGCTAGACATCCTAGATCAAGGTGTCAGCAGAATTGATTTCTTCTAAGGGCTNGTGAGAGTTGAGGTAGGCGGGAGCAGAGTGGGGATATGTGTCAAGCTGAGGAATCTCTTTGTGCAGAGACGCAGAGAGAAAGCCAGAACAGCCAGAGTCCTGCTACACAAGAGTGGTGGGCAGAGGCCATGATGAGATGTTAGTCTTTATCCTAATAGCAATGGTAGGACATAGAAGGGATTTAAGCAGGGAAGTTAATGATCAGGTTTGCATTTTAAAAATTTAGCTCACTTTGGCTGCAACTAGGAAAATGGTTTGGAGGAGGGAAGAGTTGTCTAGGGGAGATACGACTTTTTACAGTGGTCTAGGGCAAAAGATAGTGGTGGCTTGACTGGGACAGGCAGGGGAGACAGAAAGCAGTGGATGAATTCACAAGGTCTTTTTGAACCCTGGAAATTCCCCTTATTTTCCTGTGAAATCAGCTATGCATTTTAAAGGATAGTTATTATATTTTAACCCAGAACTTCTACTATTTGTTTGTTTGTTTCTTAGAGCACTTAGACTGCAAGTCCACTTAAAGGAAAATCTTCTCTTTTCTAAATGCTCAATTAACTAAAAAATATGTTTTTAAATTAAAAGTGTAAAATAAGTAATAATGGTGGTGGCATGTACTACTGTAGCAAAGTCATGAAAATGTTACTCAAATGGAATCACCCATCTAAAATATTAATGGTGATGGTAGTTGTATTTATTTGCCGTTGCTACCCTAACAAAGTACAATAAACGGGTGGCTTAAACAACAGAAATTTAGTATCTACTACTGTAGCAAAGTCATGAAAATGTTACTCAAATGGAATCACCCATCTAAAATATTAATGATGATGGTAGTTGTATTTATTTGCTGTTGCTACCCTAACAAAGTACAATAAACGGGTGGCTTAAACAACAGTTCTGGATGCTAGACATCCTAGATCAAGGTGTCAGCAGAATTGATTTCTTCTAAGGGCTGTGAGGGAGAATCTTTCAAATGCCTCTCTCCTAGCATCTGGTGGTTTGCTGGCAATTTTTGGTATTCCTTGGTTTTTGTAGCATCACCTCAATCTCTGCCTTCATGTTCACATGGCACTCTCACTATATGCATGTCTGTGTCCAGATTCCCCCGTTTTACAACGACACCAGTTATATTGGATCAGGGCCCACCTTTCTCCAGTATGACCTCATCTTAACTAATTACATCTGCAACAACCCCATGTCCAAATAAAGTCACATTCTGAAGATTAGGACTTCGACATATGAATTTTTGAGAGACATAACTCAACCTACAATAGTTGGATTCATGAAGTTCAGATGTGTTAGCCTCCCATTCATTCTTACTTTGAGGTAAAGCTTAAAAAGAATCTCCCCATCCAGATAGGACTCTTTTCTGTTAAAGAGAGGAGTTCTGACTCCAAAGGCCCATGATGAAGGGGAATGATGGCCTGGAGAGCAGCCAGGGCAGCGGGTGCACGGACCCCACTTAGAACAACAGTAACACTAAAAATTTACCTTCCTGACTGAAACTAAATTCTTAGGAAAGTCATCTTTATAAACCAAGTTAGAGTACTTTGCTTTGACTGAAAAGTCAATTTCAACTGTTTTTTATGAGTGAAGTTTTTCCCTGAAGTTCCATCAAAATGTAAATACAGACATATGGGACATGAGAGATCTCTTTTTTAACAAACACATAAACGAAGTGATTTCTAGCAATTAAAATGGTAGCTTCAATAAAAACCTGATTTCCCACATCATCTACCCCTTTAATCATAAATATCACAGTCATCAGAGAGCCTTCATAAACACCAATTGGAGCAAATGATATATTTTCTCTTCTTCTGTAGAGCTTTTATTTTAAAAACTCATAGAATCAGAGAATGAATGAACTTGAAGCAATATGCAGATTATTCAGTCTAGAGATTTCCAGGCCTGCTCAGCAAAGCCCTGAGAGTTCATGGAAGTCTGAGGGGTAGAGGCAGTGGGGTGGGTGGGTAAGTAGGGTGGGTAAATAGCAACGGGAAGAGGAGCAGGAGGAATGGGAATCTGGCTTTGTCAGATCAAGCAGATCTGGGCAGTCTACTATCTCCTAACATACATACTGTAGCTTTGTTTGAAGACAAGATTTTACATTTTATAAAAGTGAGACAATTTAGACCCAGAGAAATTGTGACTTACAGAAACTCTTACAGCTAGCAAGTGAGCAGCAGAGCTGAACTAGAATCAAAGTTGTTTTTTCTGTCAGTTCATATTAAGCTGCATCTTTCCCATTCTCATAAAAATGAAGGAAGGGAAACCTGCCATAGTCCTTTTACACCAAATACGTTGTCTGCCTTGATCAGGTGAGTTAACAGAGACTCAACCGTTCTTTGTAAAAAAATAACCCAAGCCCAAATTGGAGCATTTTTAGCCCAGCCCTTTCAACAAAGCAAAGGTTTTTTATGGATATAAAGATGTAACTTTTACGTATGGCCTATTATGTTTCAAGTTAATAACAAATCTAGACCTTTATTCCTTATCTGCAATTCTGTCTCTCTCAGTTCAATGAGGGCATCTAATTTTTAAAAGTTCAGTTATTGCAATTGAAGCTGATCAAACAAAGGAAGTGTTTCCTCAAGTAAAACATTATATAAGGTTAACTTTTAAAGAGAGCAATAAACATTTTTATTTGTTACATATAAATGCTGTCTAGCCAGCCTGAAGCTGCTCCTTAAAATTCAGTGTACTTAAACAAATAGGATATTTTAGATAAATTTTCTGCACATTTTAAACGTATTTTAATATAAGCGGTCACTTTCCTATATGTGCCCCAGTGGTCCTAGGAATGTTCCTCTTCTCTCCATCCTGGCCACTCATCTTTATTCAGGGCAGGGATCAAGGTCAAGATTTAGGGAGGAGCAGAGATAGGAGGTGGAAAGGAAGCTCCCTTTCTCTTTGGAAGGGAGAAGAGGAGAGAGTTAAAGATAAAAAGGAAGAGATCGAGAGGATTAAGGAGTTGGAGAGAAAGAAAACTCTTTCCTCGTTCCCCAACAATCCTGGGTTGAAGTGACCCAGGTGGAAGGAAAGAGAAAGAGGAAAGGGAGAAGAGAGAACAAAAATGGAGAAAGAAAGATGGGAGGGAGGAAGCAGCTGGGAGGATAAGGTGCATCCCGTTGGTCTTTGTTCCTCCTAAACTCTTGGTTGTCCTCTCACCCAGGAACACATTCAAATTAGCTTCAGTGAAAAAAAGGAATTTATTGGAAGGAAACAAAAATAAAGCATAATCCAGCCATAGGAGAGACTGGCATCTGTGGCAGCAAATTGAGAGGCTCCAGGAAAAATCCTTTTCCTCTGGTTTTCTTGTCTTTCTCTATTTTCCCCTTCTTCTTCTACTTTTTCTTCCTCTCCCTCCCCACCTCCAACCCATGGTTCCTTATCTCTTCTCTCTGTGTGTTTTTCTTTCTTTTCTTGTGTATCCTGTCCCCTGCTTGTCCATTTGCTTGACTGGACTGGCTTCCTGTAGCTCTTGGGAATCTCCTTATTTTGAACAACCCATAGCAGTTAACTGGTGTACCTGTCCTGGGTTCTAAACTCTCAAGTAGAAATGTTTGGTTGGCCTGGCGTGGGTCAGGTGTCCACTCATGCATGGTTCCCTTAGTTCTTATCATTGAGTTCCATCTAACTGCCAAGGTAACTACTCTTGCTGGGGAGGGGGGAGAGGTACCAGGTGGCAGAGAGGGGAAGTGTGGGCTAGTCAGCTACTCAATATATTTCTACACCCTTTTGCAACCTTGTTTTGAGCTCTCAGCCAGTCCTCAGTCTCCAGGCCTTATCACAAGAGTCTTCAACTTCTTATAACAGTGTTTCTTACAGTGTTGTTCAGATCACTTACATCAAAGTATGTTTATAAAAACAACAAACAAACAAAACACAGATATCTAAGCCCTTATCCCAGAACTATTCAAGATATCACATGTATTAAATATGCTTATTAGACTGGTTTGAAAAACTCCATGCTAAGAAGACTCTTTCTATTGCAAAACTTACTCTGAGTTTCAAATAACCTTTTGACAAATTAACTTCTGAAATAAATATATTCTAGATAATAAGCATAAAACACTAGTGATAGAAAGTATATAGCATTCTGAAGAGTATTTTAAAGGATATTCACTTTAAAATTCCAGAGGGAAAGAGAAGATGCTATCATGCCAAAAATTAACATGCAGTGCTGTGGTGTGAATGTCTCCCCAAGCTCATGTGAAACTAAGTCTCCAATACAGTATTTGAAAGGTGGGGCCTTTAAGAGGTGATTGGATGATGAGGACTAATTAATCCTCATGAACTAATTAATCCATGCATGGAGTAGTGGGTTAATAATTTAATGGGTTATCAGGAAATAGACTGGGTGCTTTATAAGGAGAGCAAGTAAGCATGTGAAAATGCTCTTGCTTAGCCCTCACCATGTGATTGCCTGCATCACCAAGGAAGAAGGCCTTCACCAGATGTGTTCCCTGGACCCTGGACTTCCCAGCCTCCAAAACTGTAATAAATAAATTTCATTTCTTTATAAATTACCTGGTTTCAGGCATTGTGTTATAAGTGACAGAAAGTGGACTAATACATGCAGAATTTTCCTCTTGATTTATACGCCATACCATATACTTTGTGCATCCACAATTATTATAGGTCTATAAGGAACCCAAGAAATCTGGATTAGTTTTATCACATTTCTGTCTCTTCCATATTCATCTGTATTTTGAATTTATTTTCTCTTCATTTCCAACTCTCTCTAGATAATCCTAAAGTCCCTATCTCATTACAACTATGTACCAGATCTCATCATCAAATGCCCCTGTTCTCATGCGAGTCATCCTCAGCAAAACTCATGCTAGTCCTACTTAGCTATGGATTGATCATTAATACACACTTTTTTTCTCTGACTAGATCCTCTCTCTCACTCTTCCTCCAAGCCTGTGCTTCTCAAATCTGGATACATATATCCTGGGAGCCATAATATAAAGATAATGCTTCTCACTGGAACATTTATTTAACTGAGAATTTGGACAGGAGAGATTTAATGACTTAACTGAGACGCAACTTAAAAAGTTATTTTTGTCTTAAATCAAACATGGATTTGTTAAAGAGAAAGACAGATACAAAATTTGCATTAAATCTTAATTAAAAAGATGAGCCATCAAAAAATTTGTACTGTGTCCTCCAAGTTGGGCACATTATTAACTTGATATGTTATCAGTTTAGCTGATCTTCTTGAAACACACACACTCAACAACTATGCAAATACCAGTTGAAACAATGAGAAAAGCTTATACAAAAATGGAGATCAGGCCCAGCACATCACTTCCCCTCTCCATCTAATTCTAACCAGGCCCCAAGGCTCTCTGGTTTCCAAGGGACTAGGGGGGAGCCCAAAGAAAGCAATTTTATTTCCAGTAAGTGTATCTTTCAGTAGATCTTCAACAAAGTAAATATCCTCTAGAGCTGGTTTCATAACAGGTTCCTCTTATGAAGACTGGCTCTAGCCAGTTCTTGGGAAATGTGCTTACAGACGGGGATTGCCCAACTGATTTCAGTAGACGAGAAAGTACATAGGGCAGCAGAAGTCATGCCAATGATCGTACACCATATACACATCTTTAACGATAAACTAATCACCAAAACAATGCCACATATTTACTTATTATTAGGATTTAGATAATATCAGCCAAAGAGCTCAAGACAGTCTTCATAAAAACTTAAAAGTAAACAATGTTGTTCTTTCTTTCCCAGCTGGCTGGGTGAAAATTACCTCCATGGAGTTGGCCATGCAGATAGCTACAGTAGATGGCTGCCCACACAATGTAATTTAAGGGGAGCCATAAGGTCCTGCCTGGTAGAAAATATTTTCCCTTTTGACTTCTCAGAACATAACCTTCCCTGTGCTCCTGGAGTCTGTTCCCACCATTAGTCACCAATGTGTTAGACACTAAGTGGCAGTATTATATCCATAAAGTCACTGTGGGAATGTACACTCAGATAATCTGGGAGGGATGTTTGTTTTTTCTCCCATTTATACAATAAAACACATTAACACATTGACTTGGATTAGTTTACCTGGATTGTCAGCCTGGAAAGCAGATACTAAAATCTTGATGGCATGGACATAAAAGGGTAAGCTTTTTATGAGAATGGAGGTATGAGTTTCATGGGCTATTGCCCAGAATCAGAAGACCTGGTTGGGGGCCTAAGAAACCAGTACAAGGAGACTAGAAATATCATAGTAGAGACAGATTTACTAAACATAGCCTTTTCTCCTTTGTGAGTTTTACTAAGCCAGCCCTGATCATCACAAAGCAAACTGGAGAACTTTAAGGTTATTGTTAACTGGTCATGAGTGGAGTACCCAGTAGGCAGCAAACCTTTTTATGAGAATGGAGGTATGAGTTTCATGGGCTATTGCCCAGAATCAGAAGACCTGGTTCGGGGCCTAAGAAACCAGTACAAGGAGACTAGAAATATCACAGTAGAGACAGATTTACTAAACATAGCCTTTTCTCCTTTGTGATTTTTACTAAGCCAGCCCTGATCATCACAAAGCAAACTGGAGAACTTTAAGGTTATTGTTAACTGGTCATGAGTGGAGTACCCAGGAGGCAGCAAATTATGTCTGAATTTCTCAAAGTGCCAAAACAATCATCATCATCATCATCACCCATAACAGCCATATACAACTTCTCAATTGCCTTTGGTAGAATCAGTCCCTTTCATCCCTTTGGTAGTTAATATAAAGGAGCTGGCAGCCACAGAAAACACAGAGGAAGATCATTAGAACGGCTTAGAGGGGAGTCAGCAGTGATAAACAGAGTCTTGGAATGGTGGTAAAAAGGCAGTGAGGATAACCTCCTCACTGACTGCTCCACCATGTGGATTGCTGCAGCAGCCACTAAATCGCTTTTCTCTCTGAGGCTGGTTTGTCCACATACCTGTGTACTGAAATTGTCAGATGGAGCCAGACCACTTAGCTCTCAGAGAGCTGGACACCTCATTCGCACAGCGTACTAAATTGTTCCCAAAGAAAAGTATGGACTTCACTTTAGATGCACAGATATGATCCCAAAATAGACTTTAGGCTGTGCTTGCTGTATGCTAAGGAGTAGGAAATGGGCTTTGAAGAACTATCAAAACAAAATTAATAAGCCTATCATGTAGAGCAAAACGCAAGTATCTAACATAACTTAATATAGTCAATAACCATTTTCTTTGCCAGTTCCCCCCAAAAAGACATTAAATAATTTTCCTTTAACAATAATGCTATGCTCTGACATAAACAAATATAAAAGTGTTAGCTTTTATGAGAACAGAGGATATAGGTATGTCAAGGCCTGTAACTGTCTCTGTCACGGTACTTATGACACCTTTTGTTGTCCGTCTTTCTCCACTGTATGTAAATTTTCTGTGTGCCGAATCAAAGTGCTTGGGTTTGGTAAATGCTCAATAAACAATGATTGAATGAAAAACCTAATACATTCCCTAGGACTGAGGCAGAGTCTGGGTGACAGCCTAATTAGTGGCAATAGGAAGGAGTCTAGTACCACAGGCTGAGGGAAACTAATGCACTCTGTGTCTGCTGACAGGCAACAAGTGTCAGTGATATCCAGAGAGAAATTCTGGAACATGCCATCGATCAGGTGGCAGGAGCCCAGAAACAGGAAATTCAGAAAGGGCAGCACCCAAATGTACATGTGCATGGAAAGATAAGATTAGGAAAGGCTGTAGCAGATAGCAGAATCCCAACCTTTAGACTGTGTCGGGGGGAGATCACAGTCATGAGAATGCATCTGAGTGAACATGGCAGAGGCTGGGTCCGAGCATATACAGGTATCAAGACAGGGATCTAGATAATTCCAGAAGTGGAAGCTTCCAAACCTAGGTTACACGGGAGAGAAGGTTTGTTTCACTATCAAGGCAAGCATGAGTAGCAGTCCAGCAACAGGTATTTTTGGTCCATTTTACAAATCAGAAAGCTGAGGCTCAGTGAGAGTAAGTAACTTGTCTAAGGCCATAGAGCTAATTTAAATTCCTGATATTGGTTTAAAAATAAAGCCTGCCTAAATCCAAAGTTAATTATCCTTCTTTTTCTTACCTTAAGCCTGCAACTCTAAAAGCTCAGTTACTGGAACTTGTAAGTCAGGCTAACTTTGCAACCTGACTTTGAGTCTTTCAGATATCTTGGGGCTCTGGACTAGAACTCCTCAAATCAGCCCTGTATTAGTCTGTTTCTGTTGCTTATAACAAAATACCTGGAACCGGTTGATTTATTAAGAAAACAAAATTTATTGCTTACAATGTCTGAGGCCGGGAAGTCCAAAGTCTGGGGAACACAGTGGTGACAGTCTTCTTTGGTGGTGACTTTACAACAATGCAGGGGTCTCACATGGCAGAAAATGGTGGAGCAGAGAGAGTGATAGCTCCTCATGTGTTCTCCTTTTAAAGCCCTCAGAACCACGCCCCCTGACCACTGTTATTAATCCACTCACTATGGCATGATCTGACAATCTAATCATCTCTTCAAGGCCCCGCCTTTCAATTACCATAATATGATTTCCCACCCTCAACAGTTACAGTGAGAATTAAGTTTGGGGAGAACATTCGACCAAGGCATTCTGTTCCTGGCCCCCCAAAACTCATGTCATTTTCACATATACATTCATTTCATCCCCAAAGTCTTAACTTGTTTCAGCTCAAAAGTCCAAAGTTCAAAGTCCCATCTGTGAAATCAAGACAAATTATCTACTTCCAAGATACAATGGTGGGACAAGCATAGGGTACATTTTCCTGTTCAAAAAGGGAGAAATAGGCCAAAAGAAAGGAGTAACAGGTCCTAAACAAGTCTGAAAACCACCAAGACAGGCATTAAATCTCAAAGCTGAGGAATCATGTACCTTCACTCCATGTATGACGTCCTCTGCATGCTGGTGCAGGGGTTGGGTCCCCAAGTCCTCAGACAGCTCCACTTCTATGGCTTTCCTGGTCTCAGGTTGTGCTTTAGCTCTCACAGGCTGGCGTTGCAAGCTGGTAGCTCCACAATGCTGTGGTCTCCATGGCAGTCCCACTCTTACAGCTCCACTAGGCATGGCACTGTTGGGGATTTCTCTGCTGCAACACTGACCCTACATTTCCACTTGGCATTGCTCTAGTGAAGGCTGTGTGCAGTGACTCCGCCTCTGCACCAGATCTCTTCCTGGGCCTCTGGGCTTTCTTATACATCCTTTGAAACCAGGTGAAGGCTCCCAAGCCTCCACAGCTCTGGCATTCTGTGATCCAACAGCCCTAACACCACATGGATGCCACCAAGGCTTCCAGCTTGTATTTTTCAAGACTATGGGTCCAGTCACACCTGGGGCCAATTTTGCCATGACTGGAGTAGCTGAAGCAGCTGGGGTGCTGGTGTGGGGAGCAGCTTCCCAAGGTGGCCCTGGGCAGCAAGCCCATCGAGGGTGCCTCAGGCCTGTCTCCCAAGACCATTCTGTCTCCCTAGGCCTTTGGGCCTGAAATGGAAGGGATGGCCCCAGAGGCTTCTGCAATGCCTTCAGGGCCTTTCCCCCTTCTCTTGCTTATCTCTTTCTTTTTCACTAATCTTCTTAGCACCATTACATTTTTCTCCTGAAAATGCTCTCTGCTTCACACAGCTGGTGAAGGCCTTGGTGGTGGCAACAGTGACCCAGGGGTCTCACATGGCAGAAAATGGTGGAGAAAAAGGAGTGATAGTTCCTCACGTACTGTCCTTTTAAAGTTTTTAGAACCATGCCCCTGACCACCATTATTAATCCATTCACTATGGTATGGTCCTACAATCTAATCACCTCTTCAAGGCCCCACTTTTCAATCACCATAATAGGATTTCCCACCCTCAACAGTTACAGTGGGGATTAAGTTTTGGGGGGGAAATTCAACCCAAGGCAAGCCCTTAAATGATTATAGAGCTGGGGATGTAACTGCACCTGCAGTAATGGTTCTTAGCCTTGCCAGCTCATTGGAATTATCTGCAGTGTTTTAAAAATACTGATGCCAAGGTTCTACATAAGAGATGGTAATTTTTTTTTTCCTTTTTGTCTTTTTTACTGACCGGCAACGGGATCGCAACCCACAGTGTTGCGCCCGCACTGCGCTCAGCCAGTGAGCGGGAACCGGTCTCCACATGGGATCCGAACCCTCGGCGGGAGCGCCGCCACGCTCCCAAGCGGCACACTCTCCAGTGCGCCACCGGGCCGGCCCAAGAGATAGTAATTTAATGACTTGAGGTGTGGCCCGTGCATCAGGATGTCTAAAGATTCCCCCAGGTAATTTTAATGTGCATCCAAACTGGAAACTTCTGGCTACAAGCAGAAGTCAAGAGACCTCAGCTATTTGCAGAGGAGAGTTATGATAGCCAAGCTTGTACATTCCAATGTGGTAGGAAAAATACTAGAAGACCCATGGGCTTATATATATATATTTTCTTGGACAAGTGGACCATAACCTACTCTTTGCTTTTNCAAAGTCTTAACTTGTTTCAGCTCAAAAGTCCAAAGTTCAAAGTCCCATCTGTGAAATCAAGACAAATTATCTACTTCCAAGATACAATGGTGGGACAAGCATAGGGTACATTTTCCTGTTCAAAAAGGGAGAAATAGGCCAAAAGAAAGGAGTAACAGGTCCTAAACAAGTCTGAAAACCACCAAGACAGGCATTAAATCTCAAAGCTGAGGAATCATGTACCTTCACTCCATGTATGACGTCCTCTGCATGCTGGTGCAGGGGTTGGGTCCCCAAGTCCTCAGACAGCTCCACTTCTATGGCTTTCCTGGTCTCAGGTTGTGCTTTAGCTCTCACAGGCTGGCGTTGCAAGCTGGTAGCTCCACAATGCTGTGGTCTCCATGGCAGTCCCACTCTTACAGCTCCACTAGGCATGGCACTGTTGGGGATTTCTCTGCTGCAACACTGACCCTACATTTCCACTTGGCATTGCTCTAGTGAAGGCTGTGTGCAGTGACTCCGCCTCTGCACCAGATCTCTTCCTGGGCCTCTGGGCTTTTTTATACATCCTTTGAAACCAGGTGAAGGCTCCCAAGCCTCCACAGCTCTGGCATTCTGTGATCCAACAGCCCTAACACCACATGGATGCCACCAAGGCTTCCAGCTTGTATTTTTCAAGACTATGGGTCCAGTCACACCTGGGGCCAATTTTGCCATGACTGGAGTAGCTGAAGCAGCTGGGGTGCTGGTGTGGGGAGCAGCTTCCCAAGGTGGCCCTGGGCAGCAAGCCCATCGAGGGTGCCTCAGGCCTGTCTCCCAAGACCATTCTGTCTCCCTAGGCCTTTGGGCCTGAAATGGAAGGGATGGCCCCAGAGGCTTCTGCAATGCCTTCAGGGCCTTTCCCCCTTCTCTTGCTTATCTCTTTCTTTTTCACTAATCTTCTTAGCACCATTACATTTTTCTCCTGAAAATGCTCTCTGCTTCACACAGCTGGTGAAGGCCTTGGTGGTGGCAACAGTGACCCAGGGGTCTCACATGGCAGAAAATGGTGGAGAAAAAGGAGTGATAGTTCCTCACGTACTGTCCTTTTAAAGTTTTTAGAACCATGCCCCTGACCACCATTATTAATCCATTCACTATGGTATGGTCCTACAATCTAATCACCTCTTCAAGGCCCCACTTTTCAATCACCATAATAGGATTTCCCACCCTCAACAGTTACAGTGGGGATTAAGTTTTGGGGGGGAAATTCAACCCAAGGCAAGCCCTTAAATGATTATAGAGCTGGGGATGTAACTGCACCTGCAGTAATGGTTCTTAGCCTTGCCAGCTCATTGGAATTATCTGCAGTGTTTTAAAAATACTGATGCCAAGGTTCTACATAAGAGATGGTAATTTTTTTTTTCCTTTTTGTCTTTTTTACTGACCGGCAACGGGATCGCAACCCACAGTGTTGCGCCCGCACTGCGCTCAGCCAGTGAGCGGGAACCGGTCTCCACATGGGATCCGAACCCTCGGTGGGAGCGCCGCCACGCTCCCAAGCGGCACACTCTCCAGTGCGCCACCGGCCGGCCCAAGAGATAGTAATTTAATGACTTGAGGTGTGGCCCAGCGGGAGCGCCGCCACGCTCCCAAGCGGCACACTCTCCAGTGCGCCACCGGGCCGGCCCAAGAGATAGTAATTTAATGACTTGAGGTGTGGCCCATGCATCAGGATGTCTAAAGATTCCCCCAGGTAATTTTAATGTGCATCCAAACTGGAAACTTCTGGCTACAAGCAGAAGTCAAGAGACCTCAGCTATTTGCAGAGGAGAGTTATGATAGCCAAGCTTGTACATTCCAATGTGGTAGGAAAAATACTAGAAGACCCATGGGCTTATATATATATATTTTCTTGGACAAGTGGACCATAACCTACTCTTTGCTTTTCCAGTTTAACCTCTTAGAAAATATGCCAAAAGTAAACAGGTGCACAATTAATCTCGCAAGTCAAATTGTTCCATGTTCTTAGATTCTAAGTACTGGTTGTGCTTGACCAAAGGCAAGGTTTTAGGACTGGATCCCCGAGATTGCTCATTACTATTCTATGCTTGGTTAAAACTCTTACATCACCTCACAATGGAATGTGACCCAAATCAAGAAGAAAACAAAAGCATTTGCATTGCTTTCATAATTAGTAATGGGAGGGGTTGAGGTATCTCAAAACAACTTGTACTTTCTCCAACCTATTTGAGACCTGATTTACATTACAGTTACTAATCGTGATGCCCTTAAATGATACAGTAGATGCTAGATGTGTAAATTCTAAATGTTTAATGTGCTTGAACTAAATACAAATCATGAAACTTAATACAGCACATACAGCAAGGGCCCCACCCCCAACTTCTATTATAAGAATTCTTGCCCACATCTCCCTAATAGAAAACAGTTAACTACAAAACAAGTACACATTTGTCTAGTATGACTATACATATTATCATTTGCCTCATTTACCTGGAACGGTCCTGGTTTTTGCCTGTCCTTCCAGCATAATAATGAATAGCAGCCTCTCTCACTCAAAGATGTTTAGTTTGAGTGATAAATGGACTGACCACCTACACATAGCTCACTCAATCTGCCTTTCCTCTGCAATTACTATGGGGAACTTCATGATTGGAATGTGGTGCCTTTATATTTAGAACAGTCCTACAGGAAAATAAGGCCATTGAAACATTAGTCAGCTGATCAACATTTTCTCTTTAAAAAACAAAATAAAGATTTTAAAAATGTTTTGCCTATAAACCCCATTAAGACAGAAAATCTCATCAACCAAAAGTAAGAAGCCCTGTACTTTCTGGCTGAAGACCTGTGTTCCTTATCTGTTTCTCCTAATAACTAACCACGTGAACTTAGACAAGAGTTTATGTTTTCTGATCCAAGTGTTCTCCTATGCAAAAAGAGTGGGTTGAACTCATTGGTCTGTATCATCCTTCTGAGGTACGATTCTATGAACGTAGGATTGCTACTTTCTCTAAGCATTTTATTAAGCAACATTTTGCTGATTCTGCACTTCTGCACTGTCTTGTATAGCTATTTAAGACCAAATCTGTTGAGTTCACTTTATTCAATATCTACCTTACCATCATAATCTGTGCATATGGTAATTAAATATTTTTGAAGACAGTCTTGATTCTAGCAATTTAAAAAATATTTACTATCTGTTCAACTCTGTGCCAGGCACATGGATACTGTACTAGGTGGCTTTTTACAGTTGAATTTAATTTATTTAGCCATTTTCCATTGTCAATGGGCACTGTCCAAAAAATGTTAGGGTTATTTTGAAAAAAATAGAGAACCGTTTCTAAGCATGAAAATAATATTTCTTGTTTCAAAGCAATGTATCTGCCAGTTGTATGTGTACTTTTAAAGGACAAATGCAAAATTTTGTGTCTAAGCTTAAAACAAAATGATTGGATTTAGTCACCCTCTTATTCAATAAACATCTATTAAATATCCACTAAGTACTTGGAACTGTGATAAGCTCTAAGAATACAAAGTCATATAAGACATAGTCTCTCAAGTCGTTCACAACCTAGTACACCTAATACCCGTGGGATACTTGGCACATCAGTAGCTATGTGAAAAAAGGCCTATCAATATTACTTAACTATGAAGTTTATAGTAGCCAAGCATGAATATAACTGAAAAGGTAAAATATTATTATGGAATGCTAAATAAAAGTACAGTGGTCAAAAATGAGGATGAGAGCATAGATATATCTCACTGGATTCTGGGCAGACTTTCAAAGAAGTATTCTGCTCAATTCTGAGCACCACCCTAAGTTTTCAATAAGAAAGTTGAATTGCACATCAATGTTTAGGAATCACCTAAACACTACCTATATTTTATACTGTGCATGTCATTTCACTTAGGCTAATTATACTATTCAGAAAATGACAAAAATGCAATTTGAGCATTTCTACATTTCTTGGGGTTGGGGGTGGAGCATGAGTCCAAAGGTGGCAGCCAAAGAGATTTATGAAGTCAGCCATTCTGTAGAGAGATGTGTGCTTCCGGAAGTGACGGACCAGCTAACTCACACTAACCCGATAGCCCATCTTCTACCTAGATGCTGCAAGATGCAGGAAAAAATGGGTAGCATCAGAAATGAGAAATATGAGGATACATCTAAATTGACCACTGACATTGACTGCTGACCATATTAAATAATTATGTCTCTTGAGATTTCATATATATACATATATAAATTACATAAAGTAAGCTATAAGTTGGAAAAGATTAAGTGGAGTTTTAATGTTTTAAGTTCCTTGTATCATCTGGGAAGTGATAACAGTGCTAATTTATACTAAAGTTAGATGAGTCAAGGATGCATATGTTGCAATGTGTAGGGAAACTACCAAAGGATTAGTAAAAGGATGTATACTTATCAAGCTAATAGTAGAGAAAATTGAAAACTTAAAAAAACATATAAAAGAAGACAAGAAAGAAAGATAACAAAACAAAGAACAGCTCAGACAAATAGAAAGCAAATAGTAAACTGGTAGACATAAACCTAAATAAATCCGTAATTACGTTAAACTTTAATGAACTAAAAGCAACTGTATTGTATGGTCAATAGATTAACAGTGTGATGATAAAACAGAATCCCTTCAGGCACAAGGTGATTGTGAGTGTGTATTGCGGCTTCATAGTTTTTCTTCCCTTTGAACTTGTTCCATTTGTCAATGTCAAAAAGGTCATACTATGCTCTGAATAACTGGAATACGCACACAAGGTTTTGAAGTATTATCACATAGCGTTGATCAACCAAAAGTACACACGTGACCAACATGGAAATTCCTTGGCTCAATCAGCACATTTCATTTGGTTGAAATTCAAAAATTGAACACATTGTAGGTTTTGCTTCATCTAGCATGTAGCCAGAATTTCTGTCACAATTTATTTCAAACCATGACCACCCTTTTGCAGATAGTGGTTCAAGACTAATATGACCAAAATAAGGTTTTTAAAGTGAAAGGAGACACCATTAATAAATATACTAGCCCAAAAGGCATAATTTGAGACTGTCTTAGGCAAACCAGAATATGGTCATGCTGTTTATGATAAAAAAAAAAAAAAGTCTGTATTTTATGGTGTAATCTTGTTTCCTTGTTGTTTTATTTATCTGCCAAAGACATTCTTTTATAAAAGTATATTTTATGACACCCTAGTGAAAGTAACATAGACGAGCAAGAAAAAGTCTTGAGAAAAAGTGTCCAAAATAGTAAAGGTTCTAGAATATGTCATTTGAGAAATGGTTGAAGAAACAAGAATACTAGAAGCAGAACATGATTGTGTGCTATCTGACCTCAGGCACTTGAAGCAGTGTCATTTTTAAGTGGGAAGGGGCAGATGCTGTACTCCAGAGAGCAGAGCATAGACAGAAGTTTTTAAAATCCAAGAAAGCACTTTTTAATTCAATATAAGGAAGAACTTTAACACTTATTTGCAATAGAATAGGTTGCCAAGTGGGACAGAAAATACGTCAACACAGGAAGTGCATTAGTAGAAGCACAGTAGCAATTAGTAGTGTTAGAGGAGTTTGGGGGTTTTATTTTTCTATTATTCATAATATTTTAACATTTACTTGCACAAATTCGTGGGGTACTGTGTGTTGTTTCGCTACATGCATATACTGCACAATGACTCATTTAGGGTAGGTAGTATAGTTCTGTACCCTTTAGTCCACACTTCTCCCCCCTCCCCATAGTGGAGTTTTAATATACCAGGTGGGCTGGGAATTTGAGGTCCTCTAGTGAAACGGCTATTTCCACCTGGCCAGCTCTCTATTCCTCCTTCTGGTAAG
>NW_007733751.1:0-4387 GCF_000696425.1 Galeopterus variegatus | reverse complement strand
AGGTCCTCTAGTGAAACGGCTATTTCCACCTGGCCAGCTCTCTATTCCTCCTTCTGGTAAGAGTATCCCAGTGTTCTTTGTTGAACCACCTCTCCCTCACATCTCTGAGGTTTGGTAGACCTAATGTCATCCTCAGGTTCCAGCAATGGGCACATGATCCTGATAAAGCCATTCAGTGGCTTCTATCTCCTTGGCCAATAAAAGTACACATGGTCCATGCTGGGAAAACTTAAGTCAGTCCTAAGACCTTTTAAAGAAACTGTGGGATAAAAGAAATCCTTTTCTTCACAGGTTCTGAAAGGATAAGATAGAGGCCCAGAACTTCTGGCAGCTATCTTGCTAGCAGTAGGGGTGGGCTTGCCTGAGAATGAAACCACTGCAGAGGGTATCACAGCCTAGTAATGGAGAGAAGTAGACTGAGTCCTGGTCCTTTTTTCAGCCCATACGTCTAGCAATGTCTGAAGCCAGGTTAACCCTAGATTTTTCAATTTTAGGTGCCAACACATTTCCTTTTATACGTAAGCCAGTTTGAATTGAGTTTCTATTATTTGAAAGAGAAAGTATCCTGAATAATACAGATCCCTTCCAACAAAATCACACAATTATATTAACATATAGTCTATAAATCTAGTTTGGCAGATTTCTGGTTATTTCTATTATATTTTTTAGCATTTCTACTAAAGCTTTGATGGTATTTAGATGTAGTTACTTGCTATAAGTACTTGGAAATAATAAAACTTCATTGCTTATAAGTTGGTATTTTACATTGAGGTAAAAGTCCTTCTTCCAACTTCATTTGAATTAAAGTTTTATTGCATTTATTGCAAAAGAATTAAAGTCTGTACTTTGTTTATCTCATCTTGGTGATGCTCAACCTGGAGATCCTAGAAGTAGTGATGTTAATAAATGCATTTTGCTTAATATTAAAATGTTTTAAAATATGAGTTCCAAGGCTAACTTTTACAAACAAATTTTTTAAAGGGGGTTGTTTAAAGGAATTTTCAAAAAGGAATTCTTAACAGTGGCAAAATTTGTCAACTACCTCAACAAATGCTACGGTAGTTGGAGTTCATGGTTTCTAGCAACTCTAACTAGAGTGAAGCAGAAAAGGAGTTTATTAAAAGGATATTGAATAGGTTATAGACTCATTGGAAAGACTGGAGAGCCCAATTTCAGGCTCACAATTCAAAGGAAAATTTCCAAACTAAGTTTCAGCCTTAATTTTTTATAGAGAAATAATGGCTGTCACTGTCACAGTCACAAGGTTCTTGGTTTCTTGCATCACTAAGCCTTGGTCAAAGTCCAGCTCGGAACCTAAGTCTCATAAGAGTGTTCTATCATTTAGGGAAGCTGCTAAATGTCTAACATTCTCAGCCTCTATAGCGATAGACTCTCTTTGCCCTACACCAAGACTCATAAGTGGAGAATTCCTCAAATATAGAAAGGAGCTTGGTTGCTATGTAGCCAAAAGGAATCACAAATGTGTAGTATAAGCCAAACCTTTGGCAGCCCAACATCAACTTACAAGCTTCTCCCCATACTTAAAGTTCTAGAGGAAAATGCTCCCACTTAACCTAAAGTAACTTTTCTTCCCCATATAAAGAGAACAAACTGAAGTCTAACCCAGACTGAAACTGAAGCTTTCTGGAAGATGTCCAGTTCTCCTGGAATTGTGCCATGGTCTTGTCTCAATATTCTATAAACTATGGACTAATATGTAAAACTAGCCACTACTTAAGTACACTGTAAATGATAAGAAAAATGGACAAAAAATGCAGGAAAATCTGTTAAAATATACGAATATACACATGAAAGAAAGTATGGGTAGATGCTAGTCTTAATTCTGTAGATGATCTGATGGTGTATTTGTATTGCCTCCTCTACTATCAATTTCAAGTTTCTTTTGCCCTCAGCCAAGGGTTTACCCACACCTCTATCCTGAGAAAGCTGCCCCTTGGCCAAGAAAGGACACGGTCCATGCTGGGAAAACGAGTCAGTCCTGAGATTGACCTGCCATGTTAGGTTGCTGTGGATTTCCTTTAACTTTTTTTTCTTTGGCAGCTGGCTGGTACAGGGATCCAGACCCATGCCCCTTCAACTTTTGACACTGGACATGGCAGTATTAAGCACCACCCCAGAAGGATGTTTTCATCAACATCCTTCTTGATACCATTGTGTAGCAGCAACACTATTTCACCATTATAGCTAAGATCAGTCACTCCTGACATATCATAATCCTATTTTTGACTATTCATCCTGAGTTTTCAGAATCAGGAATAGAGAAGTAGCAACTTTGGCTTCCAATTCAATTAAGCCAGTTTTAAGCAGCCCTCCCTCATCTACCAAGACCCCTAAGCCAGTGGAGCCGAAAGGGACTGGTGTGGGATGCAAAATTTTTATGTGAGCCAGTAGGTGAATTCGTGAGACGAGTCATTCCCGTTCTGCCCCTTACTTACCAGACTCGTGTATTCTGGCTTTGGAAACTTCAGTACCATAAACTGGTTACTGCTTCAGAGCAGATAACTTCTCTTACACACTCAGCACCCCAAATTCATAAAGTGCTGTCTCCTGGCTGGCACTATAACAATATTTGGTGGGCCATTTCAAAATTCTGTAAGGCAGACTGCTACTGGGTAATGGGATATTTGGTAAAGTCAGGAATCCCATAAACATTAGTCCATTTTCTTACTTCTTTTACCATAAAATAAGTTTCTTGATCAGAAGTTAGATTATATAGTACTTCTTGATGTAGAATACATTTGGTAAGTCTATGAACAGTTGTGCTGGCAAAAAACATTGTGGGCAGAAAAAAGCAAATACAAATACAGAATAATAATCTAATCATTGTGATGGTTGGTTTTAGATGTCATCTTGACTGGATTAAGGGATACCCATATAGTTGGTAAAGCATTAATTATTCTCAGTGCTTCAGTAGGCATTGAGCTGGTCCCGCTTCTGCTAAAAGGGAAGCCCATGTGGTCTGGCATTTGATTGGAATGACTGGGCTGCCCAATCAAATGGCTGGTGTGTCTGTGAAGGTATTTCCAAAGGAGATTGATGTTTGAGTCAGAGGATTGAGTAGGGAAGTTCTACCCTCAATGTATGTGAGCACCATCCAAACTGCTGGGAGCCCAGATGGAACAAAGTGGTGGAAGAAGGGTGAATTTGAATATGGGCTGTCTCTTCTGGAGCCAGGTGCCCTTCCTCTCCTGCCCTTGAACATCAGAACTCCAGGGTGGCTAACCTTTGGACTCTGGGACTTGTACTGGTGGCCTCCTGTTAGTGGACTAAGAGTTATACCATCAGCTTCCTTTGTTCTATAGCCTTTGGACCTGGATTGAGCCCTTCTATCAGTTTCCCTAGTTCTGAGGCCTTTGTACGGAGCCACCCTACAGGCTTCCCTGGTACTTTAGCTTACAGACAGCCTATCATCGGAATTCTCAGGCTCCGAAATTAAGTGAACCAATTCCTCTAATAAATCCCTTCTCATATATCTCTTTGCATACATCTTATTGGCTCTGTCTCTCTGGAGAACCCTATTTAAAACAATAATCTATTTCCAAATAATTGCACTCTCTATTATGGAAGGAGTTCAATGTAGTTAACAGGCTACCAGAGGCAGGCTGGTCTCCATACAGTATGGAAACCAAAATGTTGGTAGTTCAAGCCCAACTGGAGAACAATATCATTCCAAAATATATTTAGCAGTTTTCTTCTCAGAGTCAGTTCTGGTTTGGGATGTTTTAGGGAGATTTCCTTGATTACTTAGACCAAATTCTGGTTCTTCACCACTCCCAGTGATTCTGTGGGCTCTTCCATATGCTATTGTACTGCGTAATGAAACCAGAGTTAATTTCAAGTGCTTATAACTAAGTAATACTCATAAGTAACCTTCCTGAAATAGATGCTTTTATGAAAGTTGGTTGCGAATCAGTATTTCCCAAATTTAATATTTATCTAACTGCTGATTCTGAATCACCACATGACTGTATAATAGGCATCTCAATCTTTTTTTTTTTTTTTGCAGACCACTGTGATTTTATTTATTTATTTATTTATTTATTTATTTATTTTTGGCAACTGAATCCTATTTTATTTTATTTTATTTATTTTTTTTCGTTAAATTTTTATTTTGTCAATATACAATGTATTAGATTATTATGGCCCATCACCGACACCTCCCTCCCTCCTCCCTCTCTCCCCTCCCACCCAAGAATGTCCTTTCCATTTGCTTGTTGTAACAACTTCAAAAAAGTATAGTTGTTATATCTTCTTCCCCCCCACCCCCGGTATTTTTTTGTGTGTGTATGTGGGTGAATTAATTTATTTTTAGCTCACACCAATGAGTGAGAACATGTGGTATTTCTTTTTCTCTGCCTGACTCGTT
>NW_007733750.1:57841-105050 GCF_000696425.1 Galeopterus variegatus | reverse complement strand
TCCTGTAACTTCTTGGTCTGGAGAATAAATGCAGGAAGAGAACCCCAATTCGTGGTTAATTTCCCAAATGGAAGAAATGACTAGTGCTTGAGGAAGTTTTGGGATATTAACCCCTTTCTGGGGCTTCTCACTGCTCAAAACAGATGGGCTTTGAGTAATCTTTGGAGGCTCCGACACCCAGGGGAAAAGGGGTGACAAATCCGTTGGAGGCAAAGCAACAGTGATTTAACAATAGACCATCTATTATGTCTCTGTCCCAACATTTTAAAAGAAAACTCAAAACACTATCTGTTATTCCTTAGGTTCAAAACTATAGTAAACAACTCCATCTGGGTAAATCATCCCCACTTCCATCTTTTTCTCTCCAAAACAGGCTGTTTACAAAGAGTTCAGCAGAATTAGTTGACTGTATATGATGTGCATCAGAAATTACAGAGGGGGCTAACTATTTTGGAAACAGGTGTTATTGTTGCAGCATTCCCAAAAACCTTCTCTGGAGCTAATTTTAGTATTAACCTAGGAAAGAAATATGGCTTGCATTTCTCCTGGGTAAATTGAGATCTGTCCATTTTAGTTACCCTTTACTTGTATTTGCCTAACCCTTTCAATTTATACTTTCATTCCCCTTGATGGAAAAAACAGAAGTAAAATAGAAATAAGGTAGCTCTGTTTTCTCAGTCTCTGTTAAGGGATGCCCCAACCCCTACTGACCTTAACATATGCATTCTGCTTCTGTACAAATCGCTTGCTAAAATAAATTGGGGAATAAACAGAGTAGCATGGCCAATGCCATTTTAGGCGGCTCTGCCATTTTAGCCTGGAAAGTGCCTATGGGGAAAACAGGGTGGGGAGGGGCTACAGGGCTACCCACAAAATTAGCTTATGTATCGCTGGCTTGCTTGCATTGGCTAGATTGTGTCAGGCGTGAAAAATTCCCGCCTAGCTAAAAATAAAAGCTGCGAGAGGTTTCAACTCGGGGCTGTGCACTTCGATTGGGCTGCGTAGCCCTGGCTGCCAGAAAGAAACTCTTTTCCTTTTCCTATCACCCAGTTCTCGTGGGCAAATTTCTTTTACACATCGGACGTTGGCCATAACATCTCCATTACATAGTTTCCATTATAGATCCATTTTTAAAATTTTGTTACAGCTTATTAATTCCTAATTTTCTTGCTTCCAAAGAGGCTCCTCACACCCACTCTGATTTGATTCTGGTACTGTTTAAAAGTTCTTTAATTTTTTTTCCAAATGTGCCCTCCCTGACACTTCCTATTTTTTCTGCATTCATCCTTGACTGTATCTTCCTCTTTCATCTTTACTTTTCACAGTCCATGGTCCACAGGTGGAATCATATCTGATTCTCTTTCTGTCTCACTCTTTTCACTTTTTAGAACTGCTCACTCCTCTTAAGTCATATTTTCTGTTTGAGTCTGTGACTTTGAAGGTACAACTAATTTTTTAATAATTTTTAAAACCCCTTTACTAAATTCTAGAGAATATGACTGAGAATAGCCACGGTTTCCTTCCTTTGCTTTCCCCTCCCAGATTTTGAAAATGGTATGTCCTTTTTTAATAATTTTTAAAACCCCTTTACTAAATTCTAGAGAATATGACTGAGAATAGCCACAGTTTCCTTCCTTTGCTTTCCCCTCCCAGATTTTGAAAATGGTACATCTTCCCTGGGTTCCTGGCAGGTTAAGACAGCGGTTCTTCTTTGTTAGAAGTAAGTCTACGGGGGCTACGCTCCTCATTGCTCCGTTCAATTCATACACATGAGCACAAAGGCAATAAATTTTCTGATTTCAAGCTTTTAAAAGAATGAAACTTCTAACAGAAATCTAAATGTCATCCATCAGAATCTTACTTAGACAGCAGTTTTACAGTCATTATCAATATAGATTAATTTCTTTAAGTAGAAATGCTTGGAACTGTCCTGCCTTGGAACAGGGTGTTTTCTAGTAAATACCCACAAAATCTACAAAATGTTCCAAAGTATGCAGTGCAACACTGAATTTAAAACAACCCTTTCGCTAGGATTTATTTCACCTTTTCCCCATTGTAACAAGTAAATTCCTAAATAAATAAAACTACATTTGAAGAACCTCTAGATACTCACTGCTCATCCATTACTTAGTTTGTAGGACTGCTGGGAGGTCTACTTTTTAAAATTTCTGTAATTTTTAAATGACTCATAAATAACTGGGCTTGGATTTTAGGACAACACTAGCAGTACTGTTCATTTGGCTGGATAGTGTACCCTTCTAATGATTTTTTTCATTCCTCATTTATCTTCCAGAAAACGTCCGTCACTGTCATTGTTTTTCTGCCTCCTGAATGTCCATAAAAATGCATATATTTGTGTTATCCACAAAGGACAAAACCCTTCTATTAAGTCCATTAAAATTCAAGCAAATAAAACAAATATAAATACTCCTCCATTAAAAAAATGATTATAAAGCTGTATTAATCAAGTGAATATATATACACATATATTATTCTTCCTTAATAAACTTTAACCTCCTGATAGTAAGATTTAAGTTTGAATTTGAATCCCCCACAGTGCTTTGCATAGGGCTTTGATAATAACAGAATCTTAATTTTACATGAAGCAACTGATATTCTTAAATAAGACTGACAGAATTTGAAATGCAGTAACCATTGAACTGTTTTTTTATTGAAATTCTTACCAAGTAAGTTTTTTAAAATTCAGTATTTATAATTATTTTCAATAGTATTATTTATGGTGGCAAAAAAGAGAAAATAACCACAAATGTTCAACAATTAGTAATTACCTAAGTTAATAAAGATATATCAATGTACTATATGATTATGACACTATGTGGGAAAGCATGTAAAACAAATGAAAAATATGGAACTCAAAATAACATATATTCACTTCAATCATCATGACATAAAATAAATAAGTAAACATATGTGTTTTTATGTTTATACATTCAGAAACGGCCACACAGAAATTTTAAAATTAATATTTTGATCTTAAAATATCAAATTATTTTTTCTATGTTTATATTTAAATGTATTACTCTCTAAAGGAAAGGTTTATAGATATTCTTTATTTCTTCTTCAAACATTAGTGTACTTTCCTTTGGTTGCTGCTGCTGCTGTTTGTTTTCAGTGAGCATGTATTAATTTTATAACCAGAAAAATAAAGCTATAAAACAAAGACTTCCATACATATATTAATAATTCTAAAATGAACTGTGCAAAGGAATCAGCTATATTCTTTTATTATATTCATTTAACTACAATCTGCTTAATTTGGCAAAAATTAACATTATGGGAAACTTGGTCCCTAGATGGAGATAGGGAGGGCAAGAAAACTACCTGCAATAGTTAGAGAAAGCTAAGTGAGATACTACATGTGACATACAGAGCCAGACCTGATCATAGTAGGTACTCAGAGGTGTTAATTTAGCAGGCTATATCTGCTGTGGGCTATAGATGTGCTGGAACATAGCTCCCGTTACTAACCCTACCCTTCTCAGAACTTTGACATCTCTTGTAAATTACCTACCCTTTCTCACCATCAAACTGTCCTTGATGGTGTTAGAGACAAAGAAAACACAGACATGAAGATGATCAAAAGGCCTTCAAGCAGGAATGTAATAGAGATAGGCCTATTTGTCATCTCATTAATAACAAAGGTGATTTCACGGGACTGGATAAATGGTTTCCCATTTTTTGTGCCTATCCCACCAGAGGTTAACTGTTCTCTCTTACAGTTATTGACAAATCAGGAGCTATTCTAAAGCAGTTCTTAAATAGCTGCACTTTCCTGCCAGAAAGTCCAAATAAGCACTCAAAATCCATTTGTAAGAGGGCATAGGACAGCTAAGTGCATGCAAAGATATTAAAATTAAGCTTCATAAGAACGCACTTTTCCAATTCACAATATCTGCCAAGGATCACTTCCTCTCAAGCCTTCTTCACCATTAGCATCATCAGGATCGACAGTAACAAAAACAGATTATCTTTTGTACCTTCAATGGAACAATGAGAAAGTATCCACACACTAGGAACAGACCCTTTTGGGGATTTATCTATGTAAATGTTGATGAAGAAAGAAGTATTTCCATTAGAATGTGATTAAATTAAAAAAGAGAATGTAAAGACTCTGAAACATTTCATGTACTTATATATCTGAGATATTCTGAAGTTAATAGATGGCAGCAGATTGTTGCTATTTAGGCCTCACAGTCTTTCTGCTAATTAAGAATCCTTGATTACTTAAGGGCTCCAACTTCCTGATTTTGTTTTACTAGACTAATGTGACAAATCTGTTAAAAATTTTTCACTCAGGGAAAAAAACCAACAACAAATAACTGGAGCTGTAGGGGTCTTTTGAAGTTATACTAAAGAAAACCAATGATTCCTCCAAATTCATATATCCAGAATGCAGTACACTTGATATATTTTTAGTAACATTTAGATATATAATTCACTTGGGAGAAAGAGATAAAAACAACACACTGAGAAACTCCTGTGAAGAACAAAATTTGCAGTATGGCACAGTGATGCTAATTTAACTGTTTCTAAGAAAACAGTGTTTTGTATAAACTGAATTCAATCCATGAGAATGACAAAAATACATATGTATGTGAGAAGTATAGTTAAAACCCAAACCTTTTGGTTGAAGTTTTATAGAATTGTTATGAACATTTTCTCTTAAAAAAGGTCCAAATGTAGAAAAACTTGGTAGATCTTATCATTTAAAGAAAAGTATATTAGGTACAGTTGTCATGTGATTTTTGTACCCTAACAGCTTATGTCTTATAAACACAATCATGTACAGTATAGTGCATATTCTAACTTTTTAGGCATTTTCTTATAAATCATTTTAGTTGATTGTCACAATTCTGTATTGTAAGTGTGGACAGTTTCTACCGTAAAGGAGAGGTGAAGTGACTTCTATGGATTTAAACAGTAAAGTGGTAATAAAACATTATGTTGATAAGCGTGCTTTATTATGTAGAAATATTTTAAATTATTCAAAATCCGAGATTTATAGGAAATTCCTTTAGATAACTGAATTTACTTAAGATTTTTAATGCAGAATAAAAAATTAAGGAGAGATAGAAAGTAATCTTTCCAGTTCCACCCACTAAAAAATAAGTCACTTGAATCTGTTGACTAATCTCCAGCCGACTACCACAAAGCCCCTGGGTCAGTTCACATCTCCACCTTTGTTGCTGCAGCAGCCTCTGAACTAGACTCATCACATCCAGCATTGCTGCTCTCTAACCCATACATAGCCAGGTGATCTGTCTAAACTGCAAGTCTAATATTGTCACTTCTCTGCTGAAAACTCTTCAATGGCTCCCACTTCCCTTAGAATGAATGATAAAGGACTAAATTTACAAGGTGCTCTTCAGTCTCAACTTTTAACTCAATACTCCCTCCACTCCTCCTTCCTCCCCCCCTCCCCCCAAAAAACCTCAGTTATTTGAACATGCTCTCTCTCACTTCTAGGCTTTTGTGCATTTATTTGTTTTCTCTGCCTGGAACTCTATTTCTCACATTTCCATCTGGCAACCTCTTATTTATCGTTCAGGTTTCAGCTTAAACATATCCTCAAAGGAACCTTTCTCAGTCCTTCTAGAGTAGCTAGGTGCCCGTGCAGTGTATTTCTATACTGGAACTTAAACCACAATATTATGCTCTCTTGTTTTAATTGATTGTTTCCCTCTCTGACTGTAACTACATGAGAAACAGACTGTGTTTGTCTTGCATACTATGGTCTCTCCAGGGCCCAGCACAGTGTCTGGTGATAGAAGGGGCTCCATTAACTCTTATTAATGATAAGATGAACTGATACTGATATTAATAAAAATATATTCAAAACATACAATATTTCAGTTTTAAATACCTTTAAACTGATAAGCACTGAAGACTATAAAACAATTTTTTTAATGTATCAACTCCATATATTCATTAATTTAGCTGGAATAAGGTTAAAGATGTGTTTAAAATATGCTTTACAGAAAAAGTACAATATGCTGGGTGGAGAAAAGGGATAGTATTATAAAATTCACTTACTAAAATAACTACTTGAGGAATAGTTAGTTGTGGAAATAAATGAAAAATAATCATTTGAAAAGTAAAACATTGACTAGGCTCTTTCCTGAACTAAAAAGAAACAATCTTGCTACTCTTTTGCTAATGTAATAGCACATTTCTTTCTTGATGATTTTTAATAGCTACAGAAAGCAGGGATACAGGATCTGGCCCTGAACTGATTTTCCGCTTTCAAATTCCTTTCCTTCCTTTTCAGACTCTTTACAATACAGAAAGAGAGAGAGAAAAGGAGAAATAAGAAAATAAGAGAAGAATCATTAAGAAGTACTATCAAGAAGTATTATCAAGTGCTTTTGAAAAATTCAAATCCTTCCAAAACAGCAAACTGAGGGGAAAACAACAAAACAAACAGTAACTGGCAACTCCACCGGCACTTAGCCGCAAAGAGGCTTTTAAATGTGACACTTGGTTCTTTAACAGATTTTTAAACATAGGGACAGATATAAAGTAAAAGAGAACATAACTTTTAAAAATGGAGCATATCGAATATCACTAATTACCTGTTCATAATAGTGGATATTCTCCTCAGCCATATCGGTAAATGCTGACTTGATATCATTTTGCATATTCTGTTTCCATCTTTCCCAATCCGCTTTCAGGGCATTATTAGCACATTCCACTTTATCTTCAAGTTTTCCAATCTCTTCTGTAAGCTGAATTAGGTCACAGAGAGAAATTCATCTGTGTATTATTGCCATTAGGTGAATTCATCAAATTTAAGTTGAACATTATATCAAAACAGCCTAAGAATAACTTTTTTTGAAAAGTCACCACTACGAGGGTACTTCAAAAAGTTTGTGGAAACAGAATTAACGGATAAGAATCTTTCCATGAACTTTCTGAAGGCCCCTCATATTTCTTGTGTGTGCTAGTTAAAGTAAAAAGAACAGTGGATTCAGTCAGGGCTGCTGAGTAGAATTCTAACTCTACCACGGATTAGCACTTGACGTTGGCTACATCTCTCAAACCCTGGGCTTCAGTTTCACCATTTATAAAACAAACGAAATTGAACTACAAATTATCTCAAAAGTCTTTTGTACTACGACTGTCATTACCACTATCATTTCTGGTGACAATATTTGTGTTAAAAGATATGGTTTCATTCCTTGCAGCTTCCTAGTGGTCCTCATTTTTCAATTGTTCTTAGCAGAAAGCTTAATTAACTAACATGTTATAACATCCATACATACTATCTAGTCCAACCTGAAGGGCCAGGGGATGAACTCACCAAATTCCACCCAGATAACTGGTAGCAGAGGAAGGTTTATGTCTCAGAACAACTGAATCCCAGTCCACGCTCAACTACACAGGCTTAGCAAGATATTTATACTCATCCCTACTTTGTCCACCAACCTTTGGGCATGTAATTCACTGATTTATTCTTTTCTATGTGGCATATAGATACATATTTTATGTACAGTTACCCCTCCGTATCCGTGGGTCCCACATTTGTGGTGTCAACCAACTGCAGACTGAAAATATTCAGAAAAAAAAAATTGCATCTGTACTGAACGAGTACAGACTTTTTTTTCTTATCGTTATTCTCTAAACAATACAGTATAACAACTATTTACTCAGCATCTCCTTTGTATTAGGCACTACAAGTAATTTAGAGGTAATTTAAAGTATACTGGAGATGTGCATAGGTTACATGCAAATACTACTCCATTTTATATCAGGGACTTGAGCATCCATGGATTTTGGTGTACACGGGAGGTCCTGGAACCAATCCCCCATGGATACCTAGGGAAAACTGTATTTATATTATATTTATTCATATATTCGACATATATTTACTAAGTGCCTTATCTGTACTAGCCTTTCTTCTAAGACCTGGAGATTCAGTTGTGTAGAAAACAGACAAACCCCCCTGCTTTTTTTTACGAGTGTTTATACTCAACTGGGGAGAGACGAATAAGCAAGATAAATAAAATATGAACTATAAGCTGGTAATAAATGCTAAGGAACAAAATTAAGCAGGACAGTGGTTAGGGAATGTTAGGATGTTGCAATTTTAGATAAGGTGACCAGGGAAGGCCTGAATAAGAAAGTGTCATTTGAATAAATATCTGAAGTAGATGTGAGAGTGAAGCACGGGATTCTCAGTGGGAAAAGCACTCCTAGCAGAGGAAACAAGAGCAGTGAATCACCTGGAGGTAGAAGCATGCCAGCTTGTTCAAGAAGAGCTAGGAGAGTGAGAGCGGCATGGTTGCAGCAGTGAAAAAGGAGGGAACGTCCTAGGAAATGAGGGCAGAGAGGCAGCGGGTGACCAGATCATACCGAGCCATGTAGCCCATGGTAAGGTTCTTGATTTTACTGGGTGAGATCCAAAGCCAGGAAGGAAAATTTGATCAGTATTGAAACCATCTCTCTCATGTTTTAAAAGCCAAATATTTATATGTTACTACCATTTCATGACTGAAATTACTATATTTGCAAGAGGCCATCATTTAAGAATAATTCCTACCTCAAAGATGTTAAAATGTGAAAATGTATGTCTTAGAATCAATAAAATATGTTGTTTCTGATGCTTGTTTGAATTAACTTTTTAAAAAAATAAGGAATTTCATTTCTTTGCTCTTATTTCATTGCAGCCATGTGTGCTTTTATGTCCCTAAAAACAGATATTTAGCTTTACATAAATCCTGTATTACCCATGAGAGATCTATTTCAGTAGTAACGTTAATAACTTTCATGTTTCTGTCTGTTATTTTATTTTTTTCACTTTCTTGTTTTGTTGTGGGATAGACGACATTTATCACTTAAAAAATTTTTTTTCATTTATTTAATGTTCAGATAGAAAGTTATTTTTCTCAACACACAAAAGAAGGAAAACACTACAAACTGAATTTAAAGTCCATTGATGAGTAAATTTAACACACAAAGATTAACATCTTTAATGCATGAACAACTCTTAAAAATGAATTAGAAAAATCTTAACAGAAATTTGGTGAAGGACATGAGCAGACAAGTCACACACCCAAAAGAAACACAAGTAGCTAATAAATACATTCTAAGATGTTCACAGAAATGGATACTAAAACAGAAAAATGACATTTTTCATTTCTCAAACTGAAAAAATATGATACTGTCTAAAACTGGTGCTATGAGAGAAAAAATTTCAAAATCTTCTAGTGTAAGTATAAATTGGTGAAACTTTTTTGAAGAACAGCTGGATTCACAAAAAGAAGTCTTTAAAATGTTCATACACTTTCAACCAATTATCCTACTTCTTGAAACCATAAGAAAATAATCAAAGAAAAAGAATATATTTTTTTAATGTGGAAGGCAGTTATATAAAGGTAAAAAATTGGGACTAAACTGAATGTCCAATAATATGAGAATAACTAAATAAATTGTGGACCTCCATAAAATGTAATATAATGCAATTACTAAAATGATAATTTTGAAGAGTATTTAAGGCAAATTTTCAAGTCATAATATTAAGTGAAAAAGCAGGATGAAAAACTGCACTAAAAATAACTAGGTATATTTAAACTCCAGATATACTTCCAAACAAATGACTGAAAAAATTTTATATATATATATGTTTTGCCAAAAGGGAAACTTATTTAATGTAAATGCACACATTAATAAAAAAGAAAGACCTTGGATCAACAATCACTTTTGCATCTTAGGAAACGAGAAAATGAAGAGCAAACTAAGCCCAGACCTAGCAAAGGGAGAAAATAATAAAAATTAAAGCATAGATAAAATAAATACAAAATAGAAAAAAAATAAGAGAAAATCAATGAAACTAAAAGTTGGTACTTTGACAAGATCCACGAAATTGGCAAACCTTTACCTAGATGAACTAAGAAAAAAGAAAAGACCCAAATAACTAAAATCAGAAATGAAAGAGGGATCATTATAAGCAAATTTACAGAAATCAAAAGGGTTATAAGAGAATATTACAAATAATTCTTGGTCAACAAATTAGATCATTTAGATGAAATGAATAAATACCTAGAAACATGCCACCTACCAAGACCAAACTACGAAAGTTTGAACAGAACTATGGCTGGTAAGATAAATGATTATCATTTTTTGGCTTCCTGATGCAGGATTCTCTTGAGGATTTCTTGCAAGGCTGGTCATGTGAATTCCTGAAGTTTTTGTTTTCTGGAAAATACACTATTTTTTCCCTCATTTCTGAAAGACAGGCTTGCTGAGTATAGTATTCTTGGCTAGCAGTTTTTCTTCTTTTAGTATTTTGAATATATTATCCCATTTTCCTCTGGCCTATAGAGTTTATGTTGAGAAGTCTGCTGTTAGTCTGATAGGGGCTCCTTTATAGGAGACTTGATGCATTTGCTTGCTTCTTTTAAGATTCTCTGTCTTTGAGCTTTGCCAGTTTGACTATAATGCATTTCGGGGAGAATCTTTTTGGGGTGAATCTATTTAGGGATCTTTGAATGCCATGGGTTTGAATGCCCATGTCTCTCCCTATACCTGGGAAATTTTCAGTTATTATTTTGTTGAATAGGTTTTCCACGCCTTTTCCTTTCTCCTCCCCTTCTGGAACACCCATGATTCGAATGTTTGGGCACTTAAGGTTGTCTGCTATCTCAGATTTTTTTCATTAAAAAAATTTTTTTTTCTTTTCTTTATCCTCATGTTTTATTTCTAGAAGACTGTCTTCAAGATTAGGAATTCTTTCTCATGCTTGGTCTAGCCTGCTGCTTAAGCTCTCAGTTGTTTTTTTTGTTTCAGTGAGTGAATCTTTCTGTTCCATGAGTTCTGCTACATTATTTTTTAAGGTATTAATCTCTTTGTAAGTATCCTTTTTCATATCCTGGATTTTTTTTCTCATTTCATTATGTTGTCTGAGTATTCTTGTATCTCAGTGAGTTTCCTTAAGATTGTTGCTCGGAATTCCTTTTCAGTCGTTTCAAGGGTTTCCTTCTGTATAGGGTCTGGTATTTGAGAATTACTGTATTCTTTTGGTGGTGTCATATTTTCTTGGATTTCTGTATTTCTAGTATCTCCACATTGATGTCTGGTCATCTGGTAGAGCAGCTGCTTCTTCTATTACTCTAGTAGGGATTTGAGGACAGAGACATCCTCTTCCTTTTTCTGGTCTCTACTGGTGACACTCGTTGTGTCAATGCAGTTGAGTGTCTGGCAGGCCACCTACACAGTGGCTGTGGCTACTATTGTGGCATCAAGTGGCTTCTGTGGCAGCTGTGGTGGTGGTAGTGGCTGTGATGGGCCATCCTTGTAGAAGTGGTGTTTTTGATGTGTTCCTTGCTTGCTTCCAGCCAAGAGATGCTACCCTTGGCTCTTGCCTAGGCTCCCCAGGCCTGTTCTGCTGCTTGCCTGCTTCCAGGCAGAGGGAACAGCTGCCCTCAGCTCCTGCTCTGTTGCTTGCCTGCTTCTGGGCAGAGGAGGCAGCTGCCCTCCATGTATTCTTTCAGTTAATTATTTGGCTACATCTTAGAGAACATCTCTAATGGGATGTTTACTGAATAATAATAGTAGGCTGTGGGTGGTAGGGAATAAGCAAAAGTAAAATTGTTGAAAGGCCAAACTCAAACAGGATCTGGGTCTGCTAGAAAAAGTTCAGGGACTGGTTAGGGAGCCTCACTCCTCTGGATTACTGGATAGAATCTTGCTATTTGCATACCCAGATGGAGCTTATTAACAGAATCCCTCCTGCATCTAGGAGGAAGAGATAGGTACATATGCTAATTGTAACCACCCTGCTGTTCTCCTCTGCTTATGCTTTGCAGTCTAAAATTGCTATGCACTGAAGTGGTATTACTGGCAAGTGGCTCTACTGAAACTGGTTTTAGGAAACATAGTATCTAAATCATATATTATATCTTCCTCCCCTTCAGGATGGAGCTTAAAATGGTGTCATAAATGATTTACAACAAAGCCTCTTCCCTTGTCAATCTGTAAATTCCCATCATTAAAGCCCTTGGAAGTGGTAGTCAGGTTGGATGGTGGTTCTGTGCTGGACAAGAGCTACCATGTTCCTAGAGAAGAGGTCTTTGATATCACTGTCACCCACAAAAAGGTTTGTAGCCTTATCAGCACAAACACTGGGATTAAGAAAACTGAGAAAAGGTTAGACTGAATTCAGTTGAAGCCCCACTTCTGTCTTTTACAGGCTATGTGCCATTGGGTAAGACTATTTGTTGAAGCTCTAGTTGCTTCATCTGTAAAATGAACATAAAAATACCCATTTCACAGGGATTTTTATGAATATTACATGAAATAATGAACATTAAATGAATTACATAGTTACATTAAATGAACATTAAATGACTAACAATGTGCCTACTAAATGTTTGCTATTACCATCACTACCACCACCATGATCATCATTATTAGATGGTAAAACTGACACTGATTCACTCTCTTCTTCCAGTATTTTGGTCTCTAGTAATATGTCATTCTTCTGACAGCATCAAGGTCTTAAGACAATTTCTATTGCTATTTCTCAATCTATTCTCACTAGTGTAGATGATACATGAGCTTTAAATATGTATGATCAATTCCTCTCATTTTTTTTTTGTGGCTATATCTGAGTATTTTTTTCTTTCTTTGATGATTTCTTCACTACTTTAGTTGGAAATGCAGAAAAGAGACATTAGGTTTTTCTTCATACTGAATCATCTTCTCATAATTCAAATTCTAAGAAACACTAGTTAATAAGCATAAAACACCTAATTCAAATTAAGAATGATCAGGACTATATCTTTCCTAACAATTTATGCAGGCATAATGTAATTAACTGTCCTTCCCCTTAGTTGACTCTAATTTTAGCAAGTTCTTTGGTATAAGGACTATGCATTCTGACTGTGCCATCTGTCCAGGCTCTGACAAATCAAATATACTCAACAAAAGTTAACCTAATTGGGAGAATGAGATGTGTTTGAAACCTGCCAAGCCAAAGGAGCCCCTCTAGTGAACTGGTACTCCTCCACAACCACACAGCAGGTTTCAACAATAACTCTAACCATAGGAAATTCAATTCATATTCTCTATTGCAAAATAGCATGGAAATGACTGGGTTTTAAAAAATTTAAAGCTTGCATAATTCTTTTCATGAATATTGGAGGTAATTTGGCCCTCTGTTGGTGGAAAAACCAAAGAACCAAGTAATCCTTTTTCACCAACAAAATATTGTAATATGAGAATAAGTAATAACAAAAGACTGTAAGGTAGTAAGGGAAGAAAGGTTAATATTTAAAAGCAAAGCTAATGGGCAATCTCTAGCTCCAGTTATGTTCAGCTAGAAATTAAGCCACACAATTAAATAAAGGTCATTAATACTAAGAGCTATCCTTCTCCAATAATGATTACATATCTATAGTAAAAGTACCAGCAGTAATAATGACCATTTATTGCATTTCTGCTATGGGCCACTAAGCTATATGCTTTTAAGCTTTATATAGTTTTAAGCTATATGCTTTGCCACATTATTTCATTTAATCTGCATAAGCAACTTGCAAATTTGGGATTACCATTTCCCTGTTATGAACTGGGAAACTGGGAGAAAGAAATGAAGATATTACACAGCTGTACAGGGACTCACACCAAGGTCTAAGTCAAAGCATATGTAATATTTATACTGACTGAATAGCACAAGGCATTGGGCTAGCTTTCCTGTGGTTTTCAAGGTTGAACTGTTTCACCTCTTAATTTAAGGAGTTTATAACCTATTATGATAAAGGTATGCAAAAATCAAAGACGATAATAAAAAGCAGTTTCCTTGTACCAACCAGCATCACCCCCCCCAAAAAAAAAAAAAAAAAAAAAAAAAAAAAACAGGTTGCGATACATACCATAATGGAGGGAAAAAAATAAAGTGGTATATAAAGATATAGAATGGAGGATTAATTCTGATTGTAGGGTAAGGAACGTTTTGACACTTAATCCACGAGGCAGTGACTGGGGCAAGGAAACACCTAGCTGAGGGTATGGCATGAACACAAGCACAGAGATTGTATGATACAGAGTGTGACAAAAGAATGGCAAGGAGGCTAGTTTGAGTGGGCAAGGAGAAACATGGGAAATGCAGATGGAAAGGCGGGTTGAAGACTGACTACCAGAGGATGGATGATATTAAGCATGAAATGGATTCTGCAGGAGATGGTAAGAAACTGAAGGTTCTGACCAGGCAAAGCTGTACTTAGATAGATGCTTGAGGCAGAGGTATGCAGGGATGGTTAAGAGAGAAAGAAAGGAGGAGGGAATGGAAGGTAACCAGTTAACCAGAATGGAGACTAAGGAAATAAGCATGAAAACATGATCAGGAGGATTTGGTTCATTCCCATTCACTCACCCACCCAGCAGCATTCACTCAGCATCCATCTAGTCTGTGTTAGGAACTGAAGTGGAGAGTAAAGAAATAGACATTGCCCTCATGAATTCATGCCAATGGGGAGAAATAAAAAAGAAATGGAGGGCTGGCCAGTTAGTTGGTTAGAGCATGGTACTAATAACACCACCATTCAGGGTTCAATCCCTGTACTAGCCAGACACCAAGAAACAAACAAACAAACAAACAATTGGATAAAGAAAACATGAAGAGCATTTCATTTAAAGCAAACTGCAGGCATAAATTCACAAAAGCATGTTTACTTTGGAGTTTTTGAAGATTTGCAGGTAGTTCTTTAAGGTTGGTACCTAGAGTATCAGTAGGGGAATAGCAAAAGATGAAGACAGAAAGGCAGGTGGTTGCCAGGTCCTAAAGGGGTTTTCTGGGTGCATTTATATTAAAAAAAAAAAAAAAAAAGACAAGTGGAGTTTAAGAAAGAAGACTGAGGGGCAGTGGTAACAGTCAGATCCCTGACGACAGGGAAACAGAAGACAGTAAAATGCTGGAAGGCAGAATCAGGAGGATCTGGCCTCCTGATTAGATGTGGGAATTGAGAGAAAACCTTGCTGCTAAGGTTAACTGGAAGAACAGGTGGGGGTAACAATGGGATAGGAAACGAAGCCCTGAAAGCAACAGTAGGAACACAGACACGCATTGTCCCAAACAGTCATGCAGGGTTAGGTATCTCATTATATAAACGTTCAAAACCATTCAGGGCATCAAACCACTTTTGGAGGTCAACAAGAGTTAAGATTACACTTAAGCCTCGAACTTCCAAAGTAACTTTGCTATACTAATTTGAGTGGTTTGGACAAGTTGGGAGGTGACGTGGACATACCAATTGACATACCAACTGCACCTAAGCAAAGCCTAATATTTTACATAATGAAAAATGAGAGCTATACGTCTAAGGAAGAGAAGTACAACTATTAAAAAAAAACTCTCCAGAGAAATGCTTTGCATCTCTGAACAGGTGATGTGCAGCTCTGCTCTTTTGGGAGACACCTCTCTCCAATATCAGTTTTTAACTTGATATTTTAATGATGCTTCAATTGTTCTAGAATTCCTTTTAGAACAAGAAACAGTGATATGCTTATTTGGAAACTGTTAAAACACTTGTATAAAATGAATGCCTAATCTACCTCATTAAAATACATAAATAGATAAACCTGGTTCTATTTGTTGCCTGTGGCATCTTTTGATACAATCATTTATTTAGAAGTGCTAAGTTTTCAGGGTTGTCTGAAAACTGTAAAACATTTTACTAGTTCTAGGTATAGTTGACCTTCGAACAATGCAGGTATTAGGGGCACTGACCCCCACACAGTCAAAAATCCACATATAATTTTTGATTCTCCCAAAACTTAACTACTAATAGCCTACTGTTGACTGGAAGCCTCACCAATAATAAAGTTAATTAACATATATTTTGCATATTATATATATTATATACTGTATTCTTACAATAAAATAAGCTAGAGAAAAGAAAATGTTATTAAGGAAGTCTTACAGAAGAGAAAATACATTTACAGTACTATACAGTATTTACTGGGAGGAAGTCCATGCATAAGTGGACCCACGCAGTTTGAACTTGTGTTGTTCAAGGGTCAACTGTCCATTTGAATGCTGTTCACATTTAATTAAATAGAAGCTTTAAGTTTGGTGTACCTATAGCAGAATCAAGTCACAGTGAGAAATGCAAACAAATTCAGGAAACTTTGTATGTATAGTGACTGGGGTATGGGAAATTTGATGTGAAAAATAACTGAAAATTTTTCTACTTAAAGCCCCCCAAAAAGGAGAACAATATTAGAGAATTTAGAAGCAGTTTATGCTCATCAAGAAAACTACCTTTTGATACTTACGTACTAAATCAATAATAGTCTTTATTCATATAGTTAATAAATGTTTATTCCTGCCTCCTACGGGCAAGGCACATGGCAGATGTCATGAGAGCTACAAGCATTCTAATGAGCACATAGTTTTTTGAGGCTCTTGGGGCTAAATAAATCTCACAACAAAACAGATTCTTACATTTTGGAGTTTTCCTTAGTTCTAAAAAAAAAAAAAAACAGGATTAGACTCTGAATTGTTTTTTAGTTAAAAACTGTTTTATCCTGAGAGGGGAACATGACCGACTTTGGTAAGCTTATGACATGATTCACTAAAAATTATTATTATTATCTCACAAAGGGAAAGCAAAAATTGCTGATCCTTGAAAAGGGACAAAGTAACAGAAGAAGAAATTAAAGAAAATAATGAAGAAAAAAAATCACTAAAAATAATAAGTCCACCATTAACATGAACATACTAAATGTTAAAGTAATATTTAATTACTATACTTCATTATTTCTCATTTGTGGAAAGTATAGTCTAAGAGGGGGGGTGACAAACAGAAGAATACAAGATGCAAGATGATCATATCATATCCCATCTACTGCAGCATCCCAGATTCAGCTGAAGGGACTTCCCTCCTTTAGTTATAATATTGGGCTTGTTTCATTTCTTTGATTCAGTTCAAGGTAATCCAGAGAATGGCCTGATGACTAAAAAGGCCAAAAACAGATGTACCGGGTTCCATAAACACCAGCTACAGCTTGTCATCCCATTGTGAACGTTTGTAAGTCATGTGGGAAAGTGGGAAAAATAACAGGGATGAATCTAAGCAGACCATTATTACTAGAACACAAAACCTACATTCTGTTGATAAGGGTTCGAGGGACCATTTTACAACTATAGACCATAATAGTATTTTAAAAAAATTTTTTTTAATTGATTGTTGGGGTACAACATCAATCTACCATTACAAAATGCAATCGATTCTCATGGTATCCAAACAGCTCCTGACACCCCAACCCCATGCAACCCCAGTTCTGTTCCCCTCCCCCCAAAAGTCCAATGTATTATTGTGATTGCTGCATCCCTTTTCCTCCTTTCTTTCTTTCTTTATACATTCATTCATCTATTTTTTTTTTTTTTTTTATCAGCTCCTACATATGAGGACAAGTGATATTTCTCTTTCTGTGCCTGGCTTATGTCACTTAACATAATTTTCTCTAAGTTCCTCCATGTTGCTGCAAATGGCAGTATTTCATTCTTTTTTTTTTTTTGTCTTTTGTCTTTTTCCGTGTCCGGCAACGGATCGCAACCCTCAGTGTTGCCCCCGTACCTCGCTCAGCCAGTGAGCGGGAACCGGTCTGTATGTGGGATCCGAACCCTCGGCGGGAGCGCCGCCGCACCTCCCAAGCGGCGCACTTATCCAGTGCGCCACCGGGCCGGCCCGAGTATTTCATTCTTTTTTATGACACAGTAGTATTCCATTGTATAAATATACCACATTTTCCTTATCCACTCATCCAATGATGGGCATTTATGTAAGTTCCAACTCTTGGCTATTGTAAATAGAGCTTCAATAAACATGGGAGTGCAGGTGTCCCTTTGACATGATTTCCATCCCTTTGGGTATATACCCAGCAGTGGAACTGGTGGATCGTTTGGCAGTTCTATCTGTAGTTGTTTGAGGAAACTCCATAGCATTTTTCATAATGGCTGCACCATTTTACAGTCCCACCAACAGTGTAAGAGGGTTCCCCTTTCTCCACATCCTTGTCAGCATTTAGTATTCTCTGTCGTTTTGATAACAGCCAGTGTACCTGGGGCAAGATGATATCTTAGCGTGGTTCTGATTTGCATTTCTTGGATTCTGAGTGATGTGGAGCATTTTTTCACATGTCTGTTGGTCATTCCTTTATCTTCCTTTGAGAAATGCTTATTCAGCTCCTTTGCCCATTTTTTAATCCAGTGACTTGTTTTTTCAGCTGTTGAGTTTCTTATATATTCTGGATATTAGTCCTTTGTCAGATGCATAGTATGCAAATATTTTCTCTCACTCTGTTGGTCTTTTCCCTCTGTTAACTGTTTCTTTTGATGTGCAGAAGCTTTTTAGCTTGATTTAATCCCATGTGTTTATTTTTCCTTTTGTTGCCTCTGCTTTTGGGGTCTTATTCATAAAGTCTATGCACAGTCCTGCATCCTGAAGAGTTTCCCCTATGTTTTCTTTTAGGACTTTCATAGTTTCAGGATGTACATTTAATTCTTTAGTCCATTTTGAGGTGATTTTGTTACATAGTGAGAGGTACAGGTCTAGTTTCATTCTTCTACATATGGATACTCAATTTTCCCAGCACCATTTATCAAAGAGGCAGTCTTTTCCCCAGTGTATGTTCCCGATGCCTTTGTCAAAGATCAGATCGCTGTAGGTATATGGGCTGATATCTGGGTTGTCTATTCTGTTCCATTGGTCTATGTCTGTTTCTATGCCAGTACCATGCTGTTTTGGTTACTACAGCTTTGTTGTATAATTTGAAGTCAGGTACTGCTATGCCTCCAGCTATACTTTTTTTTTTTTTTTTTCGCTCAGGATTGTATTGGCTATTTGGGGTCTTTCACTGTTCCATATGAATGTTAGAATTGTTTTTTTCCATTTCTGTGAAGAATGTCATTGGTATTTTGATTAGGATTGCACTGAATCTGTAGATCACTTTGGGTAGTATGGACATTTTCACAATGTTAATTCTTCCAATCCAAGAGCATGGAATGTCTTTCCATCTTCTTGCGTCTTCTTTAATTTCTTTCAAAAGTGATTTGTAGTTCTCACTGAAGGGATCTTTCACATCCTTGGTTAACTTTATCCTAGATATTTAATTTTGGGGTGAATATTGTAAATGTGCTAGCTTTCTTGATTTTTTTCTGCTGGTTCATTCTTGGAGTATAAAAGAGCTACTGATTTTTGAGTGTTGATTTTGTATTCTACAACTTTGCTGAAACTCTAAGAGTTTTTTTGTAGTCTTCAGGCTTCTCTATATACAGGATCAGGTCACCTGAAAACAGGGATGTTTTGACTTTGAATTTTCCAATCTGTATTCCCTTTATTTCTTTCTCTTCCCTGATTACTCTGGCTAGTACTTCCAATACTAGGTTAAATAGGAATGATGAATGGGCATCCTTGTCTTGTTCCCATTCTTAAGGAGAAAGCTATCAACTTTTCACCAGTCAGGATGATATTGGCAGTGGGTTTTTGTATGTGGCTTTAATTGTGTTCAGATGCATTCCTCCTGTACCTAATTTGACAAGTCTTTACCATGAAGGGATGCAGATTTTGTCAAATGCTTTCTCTGCATCTATCGAGATAATCATATGGTTTTTGTCTTTGATTTTGTTAATGTAGTGTATCACATTTATTGACTTGTGTATGTTAAAACATCCTTGCATCCCTGGATGAATTCCACTTCATCACAGTATATAATTTTTTGGATTTGTTGCTGTATTCTATTTGCTAATATTTTATTGAAGAGTTTTGTATCTACATTTATCAAAGACGTTGGTCTGCAGTTTTCTTTTTTTGGTCTATCTTTGTCTGACTTTGGTATGAGGGTGATGTTTGCCTCACCAAATGATTTTGGGAGAATGGCCTCTGTTTCAGTTTTTTCGAATAGTTTGGAGAGAATTGGTATTAACTCTTCTTTAAAGGTTTGGTAGAATTTGGCAGTTAAGCTATCCAGTCTCAGGCTTTTCTTTGTTGGGAGAACGCTGATTGCATCTTCAATCTCTTTGCTTGTTATTGGTCTGTTCGGGTTTTCTATGTCTTCTTGGTTCAGTCTAGGTAGCTTCTATGTGTCCAAAAATTTGTCCATTTCCTCCAGGTTTTTGAATTTCTTGGCACATATTTGTTTATAATAATTTCTAATTAATCTTCATATTTCTGTGGTATCAGTTGCAATGTCTCCTTTTTCATTTCTAATTTTTGTTATTTATGCCTTCTTTTTTTAATTAGCCTAGCTAATGGCTTGTCTATTTTATCTTCTCAAAAAAACAACTTTTTGTTTCATTAATCTTTTTTTTTGGGGGGGGGGCTTTCTGTTTCATTTAGTTCTGCTCTGATCTTAATAATTTCTTTCCTTCTACTAACTTTGAGGTTGAGTTGTTCTTGTTTTTCTAGTTCTTTTAGTTGTAGCATTAGGTTGTTTATTTGCCATCCTTCTATTCTTCTGATGTATGCATTTATTAAGAACAACTTCCCTCTTAGTACTTGCCTTTGCAGTGTCCCACACGTTTTGTTATGATGTGTCACTATTTTCATTAGTTTCAAGAATTTTTTGATTTCCTGTTTAGTTTCTTCTTGGACCTATACATCATTCAGAATGTTGTTTAATTTCTGTGCATTTGTATAGTTTCCAGAGTTTTGTCTGTTATTGACTTCTAGTTTTAATCCATTCTGGTCTGAAAAATACTTGAAATAATTTCAATTTTAAAAAATTTGTTAAGACTTAGTAAGTTACTTACCATATGATGTATCCTAGAAAACGTTCCATGTGCTGATCAGAAGAATGTAAATTCTGTGGTTGTTGGGTGAAATGTTCTGTAGACATCTGCCAAGTCCAATTGGTCTAAAAGGTGGTTTGGATCTTGTGTTTGTTGATTTTTTGCCTAGGTGATCTGTCCAATGTCAAGACAGGGGTGTTCAGGTCCCTAAATATCTATTATATTTGGTTCTATAACTTTCTTTAGGTCTAATAGTGTTTGCTTTATATATCTGGCTTGCACATGTATATTTATGATTGTTATGACTTCTTGCTGGGCAGCTCCCTTTATCATTATATAGAGGCCTTTTTCTCTTTTTATGGTTTTTGCTTTAAAGTCTATTTTATCCGATTTAAGAACAGCTAATCCTGCTTGTTTTTGATTTCCATTTGTGTGGTATATCTTTTTCCATCCTTTCACTCTTAGTGTGTGTCTTTACAGATGAAGTGAGTTTCTTGAAGACAGCATATAGTTGGGTCTATCTTTTTAATATAATCAGTCAGTCTGTGTCCTTTGAGTGGGGAATTTAATCCTTTTACATTAAGAGCTATTATTGACAGGTGCTATTTTACTCCTGGCATTTTACTGATTTTTGTTTGGATATTTTAATATCTTTTGTTCCTTTCTTTCCATTTTATTGTTTGTCTTCCATATTTTTGATTTTTTGAAGTAGTTAGATAAAGTTGCTTTGTTTATTGTTTGCATTTTTGTTCTTCCAGTGGGTTTTGTTCTTTCTTGTGTATTCATGGTAGTAATGGTTATTTTTCAGATACCAGGTGCAGAACTCCTTTGAGAATTTCTTGTAGGGCTTGTCATATGGTGGTGAACTCCCACAGTTTTTGTTTGTCTGGGAAGTATACTATTTGTTCTTCATTCCTGAAGGACAGTCTTGCTGGGTATAGTATTCTTGGCTGACAATTTTTGTCTTTTAGTATTTTAAATATATCATCCCTATCTCTTCTGGCCTTTAGGGTTTCCAAAGAAAAGTCTGCTGTTAGTCTGATAGAGGCTCCCTTATAGGAGACTTGATGCTTTTCTCTTGCTGCTTTTAAGATTCTCTCTGTGTCTTCGAACTTTGCCAATTTGACTATAATGTGCCCTGGAGAGGAACTTTTTTGGTTGAATCTGAGGATCTTTGAGCCTCCTGAATCAGAAGGTCCATATCTCTCCTTATATTGGGGAAGTTTTCCACTATTATTTCATTGAATATGTTTTCAATGCCTTTTCCTTTTTCCTTCCCTTCTAGAATACCCATGATTTGCATATTTGTGTGCTTAAGGTTGTCTACTCTCTTAAATTTTCTTCATTTTTTAGAATTTTTTTTTTTTTTGGTCCACATGGGTTATTTTCAAAAGGCCATCTTCAAGATCAGAAATTCTCTCGTCTGCTTGATCTAGACTGCTGGTTAAGCTCTCTGTTGTGTTTTTTATTTCACAGAATGAATTCTTCAATTCCACAAGCTCTGATACATTCTTTTTGAGGGCATTTATTTCTTTGTACATTTCCCCCTTCAGATCCTTGATACTTTCTCATTTTGTTGTGTCATCGGAGTCTTCTTATATCTCACTGAGTTTCCTTAGGATTGTTGCTTAAAATTCCTGTTCAGTCATTTCAAGACTTCCTGTTCTATAGAATCTGGTATTTGAGAATTATTATATTCCTTTGGTGGTGTCATATTTTCCTGTTTTTTCATATATCTAGTATCTCTATGCTGGTGTTTATTTATCAGGTTGAGCAGTTGCTTTTTCCAGTACTCTGGAGTGGGGACTGAAGAGAGGGAGTTTCTCTCGGTAGATGAGTTTTATAATGACAGTCAAATGGGGTTTTTTAGTATTGGTTCCAGGTAGACACAGTACTGTAGTCTCTATGTAGGTACTTTGGCCAAATTTGGTGTTGAGTTGCATGACAGTGCCTCTGTGGCCTACTCCCTGGGGCACTTAGTATTTCCTTGCTTACTGAGGTTGCTGACACTATTTTGGTTCATGAGGATGTGAGCAATCTCAGATTTTGGGGGTTAGTGCCTTGGAATTTTCTTGCTCTCAGGTTATGGTGGGTGTTCTTGAGCAGGCCTGCTGGCACCCTGACTAGCTCCCCTTGACCCTGATGAGTGCACTGGGATATACTAGTGCTCCTCAATTTGAATGGGTGACACTGGGTGGGTTTTCCCTTTTTTTTCCTCTTTCCCTGGATTCCACTGGTGCTTCTCCTTCTGTCTATGCCAATGAGTGGTCAGCAGGTCTCCTATGAGGTAGCAGTGGTGGCTGGTGTGGCAGTGAGCCACACTTGTGGTGGCAGTTGCTGTGGTGGTGGCTGTCACAGCCCTCTCCTTCAGCACTAGTGTCTGCAGCAGTGGCAGAGAGTGATACTGATGGTGCAGGTGCCTGTCATGCAGGCACCCTTGGCAGTGGTGGGTTGGGCTCTCCAGGGAGGAAGGGCCGGGCTTTGCCAGGGTTCTGTGCAGCTGCCTGTCACACGGGCTTTCCAGGGAGGAAGGGCCAGGCTTTGCCAGTGTTCTGTGCAGCTGCCTGTCACAGTGGCTAGGTCAGGTGCTCAGGGGGGCGAGGCTGGGCTTTGCTGGAGTCCCACATGGCTGACTGTCCATCGGTGCCAACAGCAGCAGCCAGGTCAAGCTCCCAGTGGGAGCTGGGTCCAGTCTCTCCCAGGGTCCCACGCGGCTGCCTGTCATGCAGGCATCCTCAGTGGTGCCTGGGTTATACTCTGACCTTTACACTACTTTTAAATTATTAAATTTTTGAAGCAAATATAGCTACCAGCACCAGCATAGATGCATTCAATCACTCTAGCCCATTTAATCACATTGGAGGTTTTGTTTCTTATAACCTCAATACTGATTTTAGGTGAAACCAATGTGGAAACTCTACAGTATTTTAATAATTTTCATTAAAAAGGGCTTTTATAAAAATTTATAAATTTTAATTCTCTATTACTGTTACAAATTTAAATTTGTAAGAACATATCTTCACTTAAGTACAGCTATCAGAAACAGATCCAATATTAAAGTTACATAAATCTATTCAAATGTGGTTAATTTATTAGCTTTTTAAATCAAATTGTTAACTAAAATATGAAAAGTAAAAAAATTGTAATTTTTTCACAGAACATTACTTTAAAATAGTACTTATTGACTTAATAGAAAAAATAACTATTTAGAATCTTATAAGAGAATAAAGAGAATTTGTTCTTTCTTTCTTATTTTCTTTAATTTTTTCACATTTCCAAAATGTGATCTTGGAAATTATATCACAGATATCTTTTTATTTATTAGTAAAATATTAGAGGTGTAAATTGTATTCTCATTTAGGTCAGGATAGCAAATAAATTACAGAAAAGATTTTTAAAACTGTTAAAAAAGACCTTACAAATACAAATCTCCAAAGATATTTTATAATATATAAAATTTGGAGACAAATTCTATAGTACTTGTATACTCATCAAGCAAATAAGATGTAAATACAAAGGTACTCCAAAAAGTTTGTGGAAAACAGAATTAAAAGATAATATGAATCTTTCCATGAACTATTTGAAGTGCCCTCATACAATATCCAGAGTGCATACATTTGATCTAACACCAAACATTTGAAAATAATTGGGCTTTTCTTCTTAGAGATTGAAGTGTGCTTAAAGTTGATTGGGTAGGTCTTTTGCTCTTAAGTTTGATCTTTTGATGCCATTTCTCTCAATATGTTTCCATTAGAGAAGCAAGAACTTTCCAATTTACTAACAGAAATAATTATTTCATTGAATTCATTTGGCCATCCCACGTCCTCTTACAAATGGATTTATGAGAGCTTTCTGCCAGAAAAACAACTATTTAGGAATTGCTTTAGAATAGTTCTGGATTTTGGCAAGGATTATGAAAGAGAGCAATTAGCTTTGGAGGGATGGGCACAAAAAATGGGGCATTATCTACCCAGTCAGAGTGAAATCACCTTTGTTCTTAAAGGGATGACAAAGGGCCCTGATCTCCTTTATATTCTTGCTTGAAGGGCTTTTGATCATCTTCATGTCTTTGTTTTCTTTGTCTCTAACACATCAAGGACAACTTGATAGTAAGAAATTCAAGTACGAAATTCACAAGAGATATCCTGAAGTTATGATAAAAGAGTTAGTAAAGAGAATTATGTTCCAGCAAGTCTGTAGCACATACAGGATTCTTAACATACGCCTACTAAATTAACATTTCTGAGTGCCTACTATGATCAGGTCCTTCCCTGCCAGTCACATATGGCATCTCACTGAACTTTCTCTATAGTGCTTGGAGGTAGCTTGTTTCCTGCCAATCCAGCTGGCCCAACTTTAGGTAGCAGAAGTAGGATTTGGCATGTTACAGGTCCCTGTAACAGTACACTTTTGTCAACTGTAAGGTAGTTCTCAACTATGTTTTTCTTCTCCCCAATTATTTAGCAAACTCAATGTAAATCTTTTTTTTTTTTTGTACATAAACTTTTAATCTTACTTACTCATGCTCTTTCACAATGAATTCACCAAAATGCAGTTTCTTATTACCTTCAATAAGGAAGAAAAAATAAATTTGGTGTAAAATAAGTATCCATTCAATCATGACCAAGAGCACAGGGATAAATATGAGACAAAAGTCTCTGCCATTGGGAGCTTACAGTCTAGCAGAGACTTAACAATCCACATTGCAGTGGAAATTCCTTCTTATTTCAACTTAACAGTTGCCTTACAGTCTGTCAATGAGTTTTCTCTTTTTTCATAAAATAAGAAAGTCTATCCAAAATAATTTTAAGGAATTCAGAATTTCTAGGTTAAAAATAACCCTAGGAAAGAAATGTATCTTTATATCCAATAAATATTCCCATTGCCCTAAATATTCACTTCATAAAATTAAGGTATGCAATAATATAGGTAAGTAAATAATCAAATATAACCAACTCAGATGGGATGACATCCTCATCTCCAGGACATTTCTACATGTCCAGTGCTTGCAACATGTGGAGAGCAAGATGTGTACCTGTTATAAGGGAGGTTGCAGCACCTACCTCGGCTAAGTTCCCTGCTTCCTAATGACAAACTTTTAGGTTGAGGTCAAGACTCAGATTCCAAATATACTAGCCACTTACATCCACTTTGAAGGACATTTCACCTTTTTTAGTAGTCTTAGGGTATTAACATGTTGGTTTTGCCTCCTCCTCCCCTTTTTTTCCTCAACTTTAAAAATATCATAATCATATACATTTATAGGTCAGAGATTTAAAGCATGAGCTTTGAAATCCCGTGAGTTCAAATTCTAACTAACCTCATACAAGGTCAGTTTCTCAATAGAAGGCAGTTTCCTCATCTGTAAAATGAGAAAGTAAGTACCTCCTTCACAGGAGTGTCCTGAATGAAGTGTTAGCAAAGTGTCTGGGACTTAATTAAGCATTTAATGCAAGTTAGGGTTAAAGCAGCACTCTGGTGTGATTATAAAAGGATTATTGTTAGGGCATCAGAAATGTCCTGGCTGAATCTGCAGTCTCTCTCACTTGCCCTGTGTTAGGGAATCTCTGTGGAGGACCTGCATAAGAAAGGCACAACAGCCACTGGAAAAACAAAGAGCTACTCTGTTAATAGCTCAGAAAGTTCTAAGGAGCCCCAGTATGCCTAAGAGTATTGGTGGCTGGGCTGGACAGGACTTCAGGCCAAAATGTCTAAGTAAGGTTATTCCATAAGGCCCTTTTCCAAATGAAATTGGTGAGGCCAAAAAGCCCAGAAATAACTTCTATTTTAAGCAACTAGGTTGCCATATTACCTCAATAAATTATTCCTCTCTAATCCAGAAGTTTTAATGTCTTGCAAATTATGGAATGATAAAATCCTGAGACAAAATATGCAAATGGACATTTTTTCCCCCAGATTCTAGAGTATTCTTCCTGGTAACTAAAAAAAAACCTGTCTAGCAATGTAAGAAGAATAAAAGCAAAGATCCCCTATACTTCCAAACATCTTCTTAGGCTTTTCATTTTTTTTTGTTTGTTTACTAGACAAGAATAAAAGCAAAGATCCCCTATACTTCCAAACATCTTCTTAGGCTTTTCATTTTTTTTTTTTGTTTGTTTACTAGAGATGAGATTTTAGAAAATATTTTATTCATCCAACAACAACCTGTTGACCACTTAACTATGTGTCAAGTACCATGCTAGGCATGGTGATCCTATGTGAAATGTTCTCCTTCCTTTCTCATTCAATTTTTGGAACACTTCTTTCCCAGAGGCAAACCTTAGCATTAAAAAGTCTTCCCAATACTAATACAGTTTCAAGATGAGACCAATATGTAATGCTTTAATGTGTATTTCTCAAACTGGAATTCCAATATCCATCAATTCTCAGTGATGGCCGAGAGAACCATCAGCCATGAATAAATATGGCATAATCTTGTCATATTTTACAGAGATCAGAGAAAAATATTTTTAAATTAACAAAAACATAAATATATTAGAGGGAAGTGATAATCACATGAAACTTTAGAACAGGAGACCTTAAATTTTAAGCTTGCACTGGCCACTGATGGGTCTCTGTACAATTTACTGGGGTATATATTCCAACTTTCCTATACTATAGAAAGTAAACTAAATGTTTGAAATATATGCCACATTAGAATATGTGTTAAAAGCAAATTTGCTTGATTGTTGAACTATACATTTAATAAATAATTAATACACTTTGGCATAATTCTAGAGGAGTTAATTGCCATGATTACCAACAATTTTTGTCAAAGTATCATTCATAAAAAGTATGGATTGAGAAAGCAGCTTCCCCACATTCTATTTCTCTAGGAGTAGCTGTCAGAATGACAGAAGAAAATATCCAGTCAAACTTTTTTAAGTCACCATGATCTATCACTGCTAAAAAGCAACCTAAGGGGAATTTTCACTTAATTTTTTAAGAAAGAACTACCCTTGTTGACTACTGAATCATTAGTCCTTAATCACTTATCTGCAAAGTTATAATCTAGATGATATTATAATCTAAATAATGGCAAGTAAGCATCCCTTATCCTCACCTCATGATTGTCTCTATTTACAAGTATACTAGTAAGGTCATACGGGTAGCACAATTAAAATTTAGTCTCTCCAATATTATGACTGAGCCCACAATGTCTAAATAGCTTATAAGGGCTGTTCCTGGTGCATTACTGGAAGAGTTATTTCTTCATTATCAAATAATGACAATCTCACACAAATTAATCTAGTGTGAAAAAATTTATGAGGCCAGCATAACTTGATACAAAAACTGACATTTCTGATACAAGCAACAGTAATTACAAATCTTTCTTACTCAAAAATGTATATTCGAAAGTCCTAAAAAAAAAAGAAAAAGAAAAAAGCAAGCCAGCCAAATCCAGCAATGGCCAGATTGGGTTTAACCCAGTAATCCAAGGGTGGTTAATATGAAAAAAATCTCTTAGTGTGAGTAGCCACAATAAGAGAATAATAGAGAAAAAGCATACAATTATCTGAGAAGATACAGAAAGCTATTCATTAAAATTCGACACCCCTTATAAATCAACCTCTAATCAAACAGGAGTAGATAAGAACTTCCCTAATCAGATTTAAAATACACAGGGAAAAAAACTACAGCAAACATTATTACTAATGGAAAAAATCTTGAAAGAATTTACATTAGAATTAGAAATAATATAAGGATGTTCCATCGCTAATAACATAATGCTTTTTTTTGACAGCTTAATAGCAAATGAAAAAATATATATAAGGTATAGTTATTAAATAAATGAGACCAATATGCACCCATGATAGGATTTTCTACATAGAATACCAGAGTCTACAAACAAATTATTAAAATTAAAAAGTTTAAAAGATTGCTGAATATATAAGATCAATACGTCAAAGTGAACTACATTTCTATACTCTAGCCAAAAAAGAAAAAAAGGTTAGACAATAAAATGTTTTCAAATAGAAAATTTATAAATACAAACCAAAAGAATAAGGTACTTAGGTATAAATTTAACAAAATTGAAGATCTTTTAGGGAAAAAAACTTTTAATTTTATGGAGAAATGTTAAAGGAGACAAATAGTGAAGTATCTAAAAAATTATTATTTTAAATCTTCTAGCTAGTTCTATATCTTCTAATTTCAGCTTAATTAACAGTTTCTCAGATAATCGTTCGCAGCACAGCACTTAGGTACAAAGTAGGGTTGGGTTTTTTTGCTATTCTGTATCTCAGTCCAGTGTTCATTTTCTTAAGTCATTAGAAATTGCAATTATTTTATTTATTTGTCTTGTACTTTCCTGTTGGAATATAAGCTCTGCCATGAAGGGCCACTTGTCTATCTTTTCCCCATTATTCCCAGTGCTTACACTATGTGGGAATTTGATAAATATCTGCAGACTGAATTCATGATTTTAGGAAAGTGAAATCTTAGTGATGAATCTAGGCTTGTTTCTCTACTAGCTTTCCAATCACCATTTCTTTACACTTAAATACCACAAAAACTTAAAAAGTGCCCATTTCTAACCCTAAAGACATTTGTTACCGAAATTTTTGAGCAAAACAATAGAATTTGAGGATGACAGTTACTCTTACTTAAAAATATCATCATATTCCTTTTTAAATGGCTTCTCTATTATTTCCTTTTATGGAAAAAAAATCAACCATTCAATCTATTTGTTCAAATGCTAAAAATTTCTCATCATCAGAAAAGCTGGGAAATTACCATTTTGAAAAGTTCTTGAAAATAACATACCTAAATAAAAAGATTTGGATTGCCACTGTATCAGAAGATAATAGAAAATTCAAAAATGCAATTCTAGTCTGACAGCTACCTCTTTTTAACAAGTATTAATTAAATTTCAGGAGAGATGTAAGAGGGCTCCTAACAATAAAATTGTATTACTTTATGATTCATGAGAGAGGTAAGATGTGTCTGAAGAAATTAGATGCTTGATATACAATGCTGTTCAGGAATACATGTGATTACTAAGAAGTACCTTTTTTATATACTTTACAATACACACCATTCTTAAAAAGTAGAAGCTTTTCTTTCTAAAGCCGATTTTGTTATCCAAATAACTTGTTTAGGAAAACTCAATACACTTTCTAAAAATGACAAATTGAGTCATAAAACACCCACAAATGTAGCTGATGCATCACCTTTCAAGCTGGCACCTCCAACACCACTAACATCCTTCATATAATAATTATGATTTCTTATAACGTTGCAGGCAACAGAAAACCTATTATTTAAACAGCTGCATTTCAGGAAATGTAAAGATCTCCTTTGACTCCTTTGCACAACACAACAAAGCACAGTAAATATACACTAGAATGAAGAGAATTCATTTCTTTCTAGGTGTTTCCATGAGTCCCGTTAATGTAAACCTTTTACAAAAAGGAATGATGTGGCTCCTTAAATATAAAACAAAAAAATTTAAGGTCATTTAACTCTTTAGATATGAAAATTTCCTGTATTTCTTTCTGGAAAACAATCTAAAATAAAATAAAAATAAAAGCAATTTGCTATATTACAATTAGGTTTTCTGAAGTTAAAAATTATTTCAAAGCCAAAATCTAAACTTACTTATTTCATGACCTTCAAAGGCCATACAATTTTCTGTCATGAAATATTTTAATTTCATTCACCAATTTTATAACCAAACAATATCTCACATATTATCTCATCTAATTCTCAATATACCCCTGTAAGTTAAATATTATTTTTTACAGTTTAATGATACGAAAAAATAAAGCTTATTGAGGTTTAAGTGACTTACTTTGTAACATCTGTCTAGATGGTTTTCTAACTTATAATCCAAACCTCACCATACTACAAAACTCCAAAATGGAACAGACGAATTTCAGGAGATATATAAGACAGCTCACAATGCTGCATGAAAGAATTTTTGTTTATATTTATCTCTTATTTCATGTTTTTAATATCTACTTACATGGGTACTTTATAATACACAGAAAATATATGAGGATAGTAGTACAAGTACATAATTTGTAATCATTTAGAAATTAATTTTATGATGCTGTCCTAAGTATTAAAATACAGGTTATACTTAAATCATTCAAAGTTTGGCATGTTCACACATGTGCACAAAGTATTTGATAGATATTTACACACTGGGAGACACAATTATGGTCTGACTTTGGAGTTTTGGCAGATCTGGGTTCAAATTCTGGCAAGTTTCCCTACTAGCTTTTTTTGGGTGCGTGTGATCCGAACCCTCGGGCGGGAGCACCGCCGCGCTTCCCAAGCGGCGCACTATCCAGTGCGCCACCGGGCCGGCCCTGTACATTATACTTTTAATCAGGTGTAATCCCTTGATGCTTCTTTCACATACTCATTTCTTTTCTATCTGAATTCCTAGCAAAACTTCCATGAGAAATGACCTCTCCTTTTAAATTCAATCAACAGAACTATCATACACAAAAAAACAGCTCTTAAAAAGGTAACATATTCTAAAACAGAACTAACCAAAAGATCACAGGTAGAAATGATCTTTTCTGGATGGTCCATCATGGTAGCAATAGCCACATGTGACTACTGAAATGCAGCTAGTGCAACTGAGGAGCTGAATTTTTAATTGTATTCAATTTTAATTAATTCAAATTTAACTGTAAAGCACATTTGGCTAGTGGGTACCATATTGTATAGCACAGCTCTAGAGAGCTGTGGCCAAATAACTAGAATAGTTTATGTGCTCAAGTACATAAATTATGGGTTCCCCCCCAAAAAGTATCTTTTTTTAAAGACAAAGTTGCTTTTAATCGTTTTCCTAGAAAGCCTCTAATATTATTGAGAATTTACTCAACTACTTTATTTGGAAGAAATATTAGCCTGAAACAAACTCAATTAATGGTACTTTTGTATACAGTAGTCTACTAATGGAATTAGTGTTTTTTGTTTTGTTTCGTTTTGCTTTTTTTTTAAAAAAAAAAAAGAGACAAAGAAAAAACAATAATTATTTCTAGAAAATGACCTCATAATTCAAGTGTCTATCATAAATATTTTAATGTTACTTTTTAAAGTACTGTAAATAGATAAAGAAGAAGAGCAATGGGATAGACAAGTTCCACCACATACAAAGCATATTCTAAAAACCCCCTTATTGAAACAGCATGGTCCTGGAGTGTTAATTAACCAACAGACCAAGGGAACATATATATATATATATATATATATATATATATATACAGCATGGTCCTGGAGTGTTAATTAACCAACAGACCAAGGGAACATATATATATATATATAGAGAGAGAGAGAGAGAAAGTCTTAAAACAGTCTCATATGAAAATGAAAATTAAGCATATTTTTAAAGCAGCATTGCAAATCACTAGGGAAAACATGATTATTCAGTAGATAACTTTGGCACAACTGGATAGTTATCTGAAAATATATATATAATTGAATCCAAACCTCATATTTATAACCAGAATGAATTCCAAATGGCTCAAAGACTCAAAGATAAAAAAAGCAGCTCAAAAAGTTAATAGAAGAAACCAGGAGACAATTCTTTGTCACCCTGATGTAGAAGAGGACTTTCTAATTTGTCCTTAAAGCTAAAATCCTTAAGAAAAAGTTAGATAAATCTGTCTTAATAAAAATTAGAAATTTCTGCATAGAAACTCAGTATAAAGAAAAAATCAATATAAAGAAAATTAAAATATGAATGACAAAGACTAATTCCCTAATAAGAAGCTCCTAAAAATCAGAGAATAACCAAGAATTAACAGAGAAAATCTAATGAACAAACAATAGACAATCACAGAAAAAGGAATACAAATTTTACTTAAACATATTTTTAAAAAAATGCTTCACTCCAGTCATCATAGGAGAAATACAAAGTAAATTTACAAGGGAATCCCATTTTCTTTTTCACTTTTCATATGGCAACAAATCTACAGTTTGATACCACTGATAAGGCTGGGGGTGCAGCATACAGGAATCAGCAAGCTGGTGAGAATGTAAACTGTAAAGAGCAATTTGGTGGTAAGAACAGCAGCCACAGCAAATTCCTTCAGCCTTTCCTAAAAGCCAGGCACTATTCTAAGCACCTTGTAAGGATTATCACATTTAGTCCTATGTGCTAGGTACTATTACTATCTGTATTCTACAAATTAAGAAACTGAGGCATGGAGAAGTTAGCTAACTTGCCCAAGATCACAAATTTAGTAAAGAGCTATCACAATCAAATATCCTTCAATTCAGCAATTTCACTTCTAGGTATTTATTCTACAGATATACTGGTACATCTGCAAAATAATATATATACAAGGTTCTTCACTCAAGCATTGTTTATAGTAGCAACAGATTAGAAATAAATATTTACGAGCAGGGGTCAGATTAAATAATTCTGGTATATCTATACAATGGAATGCCACATAGCTGTAAAAAGCCAATAAATGGAATGATCTCCAAAATACATTATTATACTAAAAAAGCAAAGTGCAGAAATCTTTATAGTATATTACCACATGGATGAAAAAAGGAATGGCAGAATGTATATTTGTATTTGTTATATATCCATAAAGAAAGCTGGAAGGCTGCAGAAATGACTAAAGTAGTTCATACTTGTAACACGGGTTGTGGGACCTGGGAGGACAGGATATGGAGATGGAAAGAACACTATTCACTGGATGGGTTTTTCAAAATTTATGCATTTTGAACCATGTGAATATATTATCTACTCAAATAAATCATTGTTTTTTTTAAGCGACATGCTAATTAGTTATGTTAGAGATCAAGAACATATATCTTATGTGACAAATGAAATGCTGAAGTTCCGAATGTCATATAAATGAGCAGTGGTGGTTGGTGGTCACATTTGCAGAGACAAATTACATATGAATTCAAAAAATGGAGCATAAAAACAGAGACTCCTTCTTCCTGATTGCTGAACTGTGTGTACATATTTCCTCTTCCAATAAAAGAGAGCATTAGATGATTCAAAAGAAGTACTGGAAATGTATGAGAGAATAGAAAAAGGTAATATTTCTACATTAATATATTATTTAATATATATTAAAGAATCATATTTATATGTGTGTGATCTTAAATATATACTTGTATAACCAAATTAATATAAATCTTATAACTAAAAATTTCACATTGGACAAAATCCTTATCTTTTGGTGAAAGATTTTTGGGAAACTTGTGTCAGGGCTTTACATTTGTACTTCTACATGTGACAAGCGATAGCCACATCTGCCACTTCTCTCACCATCTGAGTATATGTGGATGCCCCTTTCGTTCCCTCATTTATGGAATGCCCATAATGAAGTCCAGCATATTCTTTGTGCAAGGGTCTGTGACAGATCTTTTAATGCACTAAAGGTTTATTTTGAATACATTTCATTGACTCTGTCCTCTTTCTTACTAGTTTTAGATTAAAAGTCTCTAAATCAGAGGGTCTCAGCAGCAATAGAACCTGCCTCCTGGGAAGGGCAGAATTTTAGGACATTTGTGTATTTTGAAAATCTCTTACCTTTTCCCCAGCTACACTGCTTTTGAGAACTACTGGCACATATTAAGGAAAGAAATTGTGCCTCCTTAACTCATTTCATAGCCTCTTTTTGACTGAGAGATAAATAAGGCACATCAATTTAATCAAAAATAAATACCATTAAAACTGCCAGTTCATTGTGACAGAATATTTCGAATCACCAGTAATGTTCTGCAGCAAAAATGGAAAACAACATTTATCACACATGCAAACTCTAATTGATTGGTACTAGTTATCTGAAGCATATTGATAAGTACTTTTTGAGGATCCTTCTGGACTCAGATGTAAAGTTCCATGATGGAGGAGTGATTTCTGCTAGGGGTAAAGGAGCAGTAGCTCATTTACAGGTAGGTGTTGTCCTGGAATAAAGTTTTCACAGCCTAGAATATAGTTAATAGCACAATTTCTGGAGTCTTGCTTCAACAATTCCAATGTTAACGCAATAACTTTATTTCACTGTGCCTCAACTGTCACATTTATAAAATGAGGAAAATAATAGTACCTACACCTCATTGTACTGTGTGAAACAAATAAGACAATACATGTAGAACACTTAGAACTCCACTTGGCACAAAATAAGTGTTTAAAAAACGTCAGCTATTATTACTGTTGTCAATCAGTTTCAGCATAACCTGTTGATCTGGTTAAAATATAACTCTATATAATAATTCCTTTAAAGAAGAATAAAAGAATTTTACTGTCTGAAATCATCATAACTCTACATGTTCCAAAGTGCTTTCAAGTAGCAATTTCCAACGTATTATGAATTCTAAGTATATTTTTTGGAGAAGATAAAAGAAGAAAACAGCAAACTCTTAAAACTTCTTTTCGTTTTGATTTTAGATGCAGATAATTGTCACTTGCCTTCAAATGTTCTCATCCATCTGGACTTCAAGGCTGATGTCCACACCGGAGGAGGAAGGGAGGGAGGCAAAGCCAGCATGGCCTAGAGCAGGACGTCAAAGCAGTGAGATGAGGAAGTGGTCCCTGCAAAGAGTGGCCTGCCAAGGGGAAACAGAGCCCTGGACTGGGAAAGGAGAGGTTCTCACATGGGCATGGCCCAGTGCAGGGTGCAAAAGTCTAGTGGAGTAAGGAATGTCTATACTTAAGAAAGGAGACGCCATGGCTATGCAAGATTGGTTATATACAGGGGGATTCATCAAACAAGTAAGTACATGAAGGATATCGGGAGCCTGATTCTCACTGTCAGAAAGGCAACTACAAATATGGAAAGGAAAAACCTAGAATGAAGTCTTAAGATAACTGGATTTAATCCAAGATAATTGGAGGCATTGATATAGACTCACTGTTACACACACACACACACACATATTTTTATATATATATAGACAGACAAATACATATAGGTATAAAAATGTGTGTGTGGGGGGGTGATTACACAGATTTAATCCAAGATAATTGGAGGCATTGATATAGACTCACTGTTACACACACACACACACAAACACACACACACATATTTTTATATATATATAGACAGACAAATACATATAGGTATAAAAATGTGTGTGGGGGGGGTGATTACACGTAGATATATTCACCGGCTCTGTCCACTGAGAAGGTTTTGGATAGTGATACCTCAATAACAATGAACACATGTAATGCCAAGATACTATATTCTAAATGTAATCTTTTCCACTAAAAGGAACCAGGGCTCATTAGAGAAACTGCTGATTCCAGGACTGGGGCAGGTCAAGTACAAGATGATCCCACAATGTTTTGTTGTATCAGAAGCAAAGAACTGCTCAGAAATAATGGGTACATGTCAAAGGGGCAGAAAAGCCAGCTTGAAGGTGGCCCCATTGGCCAAATTGTGGGCAACTCATGTATCAAAAGAACTTATAATAATAATGGACTAAAACCCACATACTAAAATAAACAAACCACAAATACACTCACACAAATAAATTGAAAGTTCAAAGCATGATAAGGAATGGGATAATCATATAGTCTTAAAGAAGCGCCCCCCCCCAAAAAAAATATTTATTAATTACAAAGGGAAAGGAGTGATTTTATAGTGGAGAATCTGGGAGGAGATCACCTTAATCAGTGATGAGCATGTACATCATCATTAATGGGACAAATAAATATCACGTACTACCTAACAGGAATCAGTGAAAAGATCACAGCAACGCTTAAGCAATATTCCTGTCAAAGGTTGTTAATTTAAATCCAATCATAAGGGAATATATCAAACAAGATAAAATTGGAGGCATTCTACAAAACAACTGGCCTGTAATCTTCAAGAGTGCAATGGTCGTGAAAGTCAAGGAAAGATGATGGAATTGTTCCAAACTGAATGAGACATCTAACTCAATGCTGTCAGGAACATTATAACACACTGGCAAAACTTGAAAGGAGTCTGAGCATTAGATAACAGAGATGTATCAATGATAATTTGCTGACACTGATGGTATTTTGGTTATGTAGGAGAACACCCTTGTTTGTAAGAAACACTCTATTCGGGGGTCATGAGCATAAGGTTAACAACTTACTCTCCAACGGTTCAAGGGAAAAAAGGTCTTAGAGCTGCACTAGCAACTTTTCTGTAAATTTGTCACTTCAAGATTAAAAAACTTTAAAGCACATAACAAATTAAATCATAACACTTCCCTACTGACAGCTCTTCAGGGGCGATCCACAGCAACCAGAATAAAACTCAAGCTTACGCGTTCTTCTTCACTGTAGCCCCTACCCCTCTTTTCTCTAAATTCTAGCTACGTGGGACTTAACTATGCTCCTGGAACATGCTGAGCCCACTCTCATTCAGAGAACCACGGATCCTTCTTCTACTTTGAACACTGGTGCTCCAGAATTCCTTATACCATCTGGCTCTCCTCTCAATATCGTCTCCTCTAAAAGGCCCTTTCTGGCCACTTCAGCTAATGTTCTCCTCCCCTCCTGGTACTCTCTCTCACATTACCCTGTTTTATTTTCTTCATAGCATTAATCGCTATCTAAAGTTATCATATTCATTTCATTTTTTCCACTTATTTTCAGTATCCTCCCACTAGACTATAAGCTCCTGAGGGACAGGGGCTTCGTCAGTCTTGGTCACTGCAGGTCCCCCTCCTCCTAGTGCGTGCACATTGAAGAAGCTAATAACTCTTTTACTTACTGACTCTCTAGGCCTCAATTTTCTCATCTACAAAACTGGGAATAAACTTATTTACTAGATAGTAGATATATCTATTTGGATAATATAAGCAAATGATTAGTACAACACCTAGCATATAACATTTACTAAATGGATGTTAATTATGCTTACAGAAGGAAACACTAGTTTGGACTTAGAACTTCTTTCAAAGTTAAATGGTGATGTGCCTGGGACATTTCCCCCCACCAAACTGATTTCCCTATTGACTAAGATTCAGTAGAGAGAAAAGGCTTATTCTTTAAAACCTAGAAATATGAGGGATCTTCAAAAAGTTCATGGAAAGATTCATATTATCTTTTAATTCTATTTTTCCACAAACTTTTTGAAGTACTCTCATGTAACAAACCAAAACACACTTAATTTAGTGATATCCCATGCTGCTAGAAGAAAAGCTACTGGTTCTAGACTGCTAAAATACAATTTTTGATTTTTATTACTATTTAAACTATTCATACTTTAAATGATATGTTTTATGATACCATTATATATTCTAATATCTTACACTTTCATACTTAAATTATCAAAATTTTGCCAGTATAAATTCTACACTTTTAGTTCACCTTCAAAAACTTCTCTTTTAAAGTAAGCATTATTTCTGCATATTCATGGATAAAGAATAATTAATATCTGATTAAGGTCACAAGTTAAGTAAAAGTGAATTGAAGCCCTCTCCAGGCTTCTGATTCCCAGTGTGTCATTGCTTTAAGCATAATCAAATATTTACTGAGTGCCTAAGCAGGGCCAAAAGTGAAAGAGATAGGCAAGGCAGAACCTTAGTACATATTTCTTATTAACAAAAAGTCTATATTAAAAGGAAATTTTTGAGTTTCTGCATAGGACATCTGTTTAAACTATTCTATCTATTGTAGCAAGTCCCACAAACAAAACCACAAATCCAAAGGACACCATAAGTAGAATTTCTTAAAATCCTGACAAGAAATGACTGGAATTTTAAATTACCCTTTTTACTTACCCATCTGTTACTTTTTCTGTTGCAGTTAAGACGATCTTTCTTTAGAAAATTGTCTGCAACAATGTTATACTGCCTCTCTTCTTCCACAGTCTTTCATTGTCTATTCCCTTCCCACCCTCACCCACGACAAACATACACAGGCCTTATTCATCTTGACTGCAAGTTTATGTGTTTTTTTTCAAATTAGTAAACCTTAATATGCAGTTATTTCCCTAAGCAAATTTCAGTGGTAAAATTTTTTAAAATAGCACAACTTTTTTCAACTCACTCTCAAATATCTCCTGACTAGTTTTCTGGGTAACAGTTACGTGAGTCACTCAGTGTTCAGGTTTGTGTTCACAACAGACATGCTGGTGTTTCTGGATTCCAAAAGAAATAACCAAAAACACATTTTTTTTTTTTTTGGTCACAAATATGCTACAAAAAATGTGTTGGTCTTTGAGATGACTGGCAATACTTTACCTCTAGTTCTTACTAATTTATTTCTAATTTGCTCCATATTAAAATTTAAGATGACTTCTAAAATTATACTCTACCACTAGTTTAAAGACAGGAAGTAGATAAAGGCATTAGTGCAAAGAGAAAATAAGAGCAGAAAAAAAGAAAGTAAAGCCAGGGGTGAGGTCGACACACAAAAGACAAACTTGCCAGATAGAAGAGGATCAGAATTGAGGCTCCCAATAGTCTTCTAACTGGAAAGAATGGGATAAAAAAGCGGGATAGGATCAGGTGTAAAATCCAAGATGTGTATAGGCAGAAAACACACTAGCTACTCAGGAGAAATGAAACTCTATTCCTGGTGCTGAGATGTAAACAAAACCTTTTTCATGAGGCCCATAAAGAAAAAACATAAAGTAGTCAATGCTGTTGATGCTCATCATAAGCGTATTTATGATTCTCCTTAAAATGCCCTTCATTATACATTAATGATGCGATACCAAGTGCAATTTAATTAAAATAATTCCACGAGATTCCAAACCACAACTTTTTGATAGTCTACAGAAATCCCAATATATTTTAAAATATCTATTCAATTGTCTAGAGTGAGTAGGTGGGGCAAGTGGGTTAATCATTTTCTATTCTATGCATATTTTGAGGTTTTTGTAAAACTCAAACGTCAACTGTCATGACAAAATAATTAAATATGAATACTATTATTACTTTCTTCTATGGGTTATTATAAGAGTTTAACATATGTTTACATCTGTGACTAGAAAGGAAAGAAAGTATGCCAATGAAATTCTTTTTATAAAAAAAAATATAACTGGATTCCCTCTTTGGGAAAAAAAGTCATTGACTTTACTACAGAGAGATTTCAGTAAATTTGTGCTGCTCACTGACCATCCTAATCATTACTGTCAGGAAGTCAATCTGAGATAACAGGTCACAGTTTTTTTTTGTTTTTTTTTTCTTTTTTTTTGTCTTTTCTACTGACCGGTAACGGGATCGCAACCCTCGGTGTCGCGTCCGTACCGGGGACCGGCAACGGGATTGCAACCCTCAGTGTTGCGCCCACACCGCGCTCAGCCAGTAAGCGGGAACCGGTCTCCACATGGGATCCGAACCCTCGGTGGGAGGGCCACCGCGCTCCCAAGCAGCGCACTCTCCAGTGCGCCACCAGGCCAGCCCTCCTTTTTCTTTTTTTAAGCAAGGTGAAAGTCTAACAAGCAGGACTACAGCTACCACTTTCCAAGTGTTGATCTAGAAGAACAGAATGAAACACCCAAGATATACTTTAAAGAAAGTTCTTCCAATATTATTTATAAAAATATTTACTACATAACCCTAGTTAGGCACTCTGCTAAGAGTTTCAATATGCTCATTTAACAACACTCTAGGGAAGATACTACCCATATCTTTCATAGTTGAAAAAACAAAAGCAAAGAGAATGTAAGTAACTTGTCCAAAACTACAAAGGCAGTACATGGCCTCTCTGCCACACAATGAGCTGGTTTATTTTATTTTTTAATTTAAACATAATTGATTAGAGGAGGGTTCCAGTCAAGATGGTGGAATAGACAGTCCCCAGCATCACTCTCTCCCACAAATCAACCAATTTACAACTATAAAAATGTAACTACAGCCAAGCTGGGGCCGCTGAAGGTCAGGTGAAGAAGAGGACAGACCTACGAAGTTGATGAAGGCAGGAGAAGACAAGATGAGAGAAAGAAAAAACTGCTTGGAGTGTTTTGGGCCATGGCCGCTTTAAGGCTGGAACTGCTGAGCACATGGAGCAGGAGCTGTCAGAAGCCTCAGCTGTGCCCTTCAGATGGAGTTGCTTAGAGGCAGCAGGGGAGAAGAGGGCCTTGGTGGCCCCTGGGACAGCAAGACCACTAATAGGTTTCCCGTGGATCCACGCAGGAGTGAGGAGCCAGAACAGCTGAAAAACAGGAGCTATTCAGAGGCCTGTGAGTCATTGCAAGGAACCAGTGCATGGCCTGACCCATGGGAAGTGTTTGGAGCACAGGCGGTGGGGGAGACAGGCCCACCTGGAGAATACTGGCACACAGCAAGGACAGCCAATCTGCTCCCCAATCAGCACAGGACCACTCAGAGGAGACTGGTCAGGAATGCAGAATTGCATGCAGTACAGTTTGATTAAAAGATCCAGGCCCAAATCAGAGTTTCTACATAACTCAGGAGCACCCAGTCTCTGGAGAGCCGGAAGTACCTATAAGGTCAACCATTAAACCCTAAGCTGCACAAAAAGTCTTCCCTAGGGAAGCAGCAGGAAAGCAGCAATTTAGCTTAACAACTCAGCTCAAGTACTGGTTCCCACAGGATATTCCCCTGTATTCGAAGTAAGCAAAGGACAAAAAATTACTTCTGGTCCAGGCACACCACCAGCACCTTGGGGCCTGCCTGGGGACCTGAGGCATGAATCTGGGGACCGGACTCCCCCCACAACCAGGCACACCAGCAGTGCCAAGGAGCATGCCAAAAACAAGACCTCCATGTATGTGTCCCACCACAGCCACCACAGTAACCACAGCTGCCGCAAAAGTGGCTAGATGCCACAACCACCACGCAGATGGTCTGCCAGCCACTGGAGTGCATTTACACAAGGGGAGTCACTGGTAGAGACCAAAGAAAAGAATAGGATGTCTCTCTCCACAAAGTCCATTCCAGAGTGACAGAAGAGGCATGATAATATTGGGGGACCTGAACACACCCTTCAGCATTGGACAGATCATCTAGGCAACAAATCAACAGAGTAACCATTACTCTTTCAGAGGGAGAGAAGAAATCTAGGGTTATCAGTGGTGGGAAGTGGGAGGGAAGGGGGAAAGGGAGAGATTGGACAAGGGGCATAAAGAATAAGTACAATTTGTAACAATATACATACCAATAATATTGATTTGATCAACATATGTCAACACTGAATCCCAAAAATATGTATAAATAATTATGATTCAATAAAAAAAGAGAGAAAAAAGAAAATCAGAAAATAGAAAGGAAAAAAGAAAAAATAAACATAATTGATTATACATATCTGTGGGGTACAGAGTTGAATATCAATACCTGTGTGCAGCATCTGAAGCTCAAATCAGGATAACTAGTATATTCAATATTATTCTCATCATTTTTCATGGCCCTTAATTGATTTCTCCCTTACCCAACCTCCACAATTGCAATTACTTTAAATTCTTTCCAGAGACAGTTCTACGTAGAAGTGCCAAGGGCACAAAAATAAATGAGACAGAGGGGATAAAACAGTCTGGTAAAATTCCAACTAGAGATTCCAGGCTCAACAGACTATTATTCATAGGGTAGACATGTTTTTTTGCTACTTAATCAAAAGTATTCATTATTATCCTTTACAAGTTTATATAAATAGGAACACATTTTTTTTTTCCTACCACTCAAGCCAATAAAGCCTTGAATGGGAGGCCTGCCAGAGAAAATCTAGAGGGAGAGGAATTCCAGGCACTCTCTGGTTTCTTCTGGGAGGAGAAGACTGCTGAGGGCCTTCTTCATGACAGCATCTCTCCCCACCCATCCCAAACTCCCACTCAGCTGTGTGCATGCGAATCCAATATGCTGCCACCCAGAATCCATCCGCCCCTACCTTTCTTACTTTCTGCAAGATTCCCAGTTTTTTTCAGGTATCTGCATCAGGGTGTGTATTATGGCTGGTCTAAGTCAATTCTGGTGGTCATATTCCCACTCCACGTGACTGGCGTGATCATGACTTCATAATTCTGGCCAACTAGATATGAAGAAAAGTCAGGAGGATGCCTCTGAGGATAAACTGATAAAAGGAAATGTACAAGAAAAAAGCCTCTTCTCCTTCCACCACATATTGTCATATTCTTAACTGCTGTGTGAGCATGTATATGTGTACACGTGTACATCTGAGCATGAAAGAGACACATACATTGATGCAAACAGACAAAAAGAAGCAGAGAGGAAGGAATAAGTTTGTAAATAGGTCAGGGCAGAGAGATGAGTTAGCAAATATCTAGGAAGAAGCAACCCCACTCCCTACCACAAAAAAAGCTCACTATGCCAATATCACCATTTCTTTAAAGCTTCCTAGATTTAGAGAGAAGGCAATCTTGCTCTGAGCAGCATTTAGTACACTATCAAGATCACCTGAAAATTAATAACCACTATTTGAGAATGAGAGTAAAACACTGGTTCAAGAAGAGTAAGTCATACAGAGAAAGGACCAACCTAAGTAAATTTGGTGTCTGTTTATATCTACTGAATATGGCTGTATGCAAATCCAGACTACAATGATCTTATGAAAATGCTTTTTTTTCCCTCACATAAACATACTGTTAAACAGCTACTGCATTAAATGTAGATCCAACTTTCAGATTCTATGCACATATTGCTAAATGTCAAATTTATTCATATTCATTTATATTTGAATGCTGCTTTTAGTGGAAAACTATAAATCATCCATTCAAAAATAAAAATAAAAATAAAATGGATATGCAGCATTATTTAGCACTCCAGATGAACCTTATTTATTCTACAGCTAAGCAGTGAAGTCAATAAGCATTTTCAAACAGAAGCTCTGACTGTGAAAACTTACAACAACCCACGCACATGAGTTCTCCTCATAATCTTAGTTATTATTATACCTTTATTGCCACAGTCTGAAATTCTCTTGCTTTCATAGAACAGTATCTATTTCATAGAATATCTTCTTTATTGGAGCACAAAACACAACTCTCAATTTATTTTGAAATATTTAATATCTACACTTATTCTATATCAAATTGTTTTTTATTAACACCTTACAAATGGAGAAGTGGTTAAAAAATTTGGATGACCCTAACTAGATCTGTTTAGTTCATCTTACCAGTCCACTTATCAACCACCAGCCAAAGCTATATAAATTTTCTTTTCTTCTCTTTGCCAGCCACTCCTTCTCTCGTTCTCCCATTATCATGAATCTCTCAATGTTGGAATATGCCAAGGCTCAGTCCTGGGAAATCTTTCCTCTCTCTTTTCTCATCCTTTAATGACCTCAACAAATCTCACAGCTTTAAATACCAACCATTTGCTAACAACCCCTAAATACATATCTCTGGCTGGATCCCTGACCCATGGATTTTTATTTGTAACTGTCTATTCAGTCTCCACTTGGGTATCTAACAGACACATCAACTTTACATGTCCAGATGAGATTTTCTCATGTTCCCCACTAAACCTGTTCTTTCCAAAGTCTTTCTCATCTCCATGAATGCCAACTACTAACTTCCAGTTGCTCAGTCCAAAAACCTCAAAATCTTCCTTGACTCCCCCTATCCTCTCACAATCCATAGCCCAGCAAACAGCACTTCCAACAAAATATACTCAGAATCTGACCACTTCACATCACTCCACCCTGGCCCAAGTTTTCATGTTTCACTGGGATTGTAAGAGCTGCTCTCCAGCTCTGGCTCCCCCGCATCCCATGCACACACCACATATATGTCATCTTGTGTTTTTCCCAAGCACAGCAGTCATTTTATACCTTAAGTCTGATCATGTTACTCCTTTGTTCAACTGTTCCTCTTCCTATCTCACTAAAATCAACACTTAATAAGGCCCTACCTGATCCAACCCTGGATACTTCTCTGACTTCACGTCCCACAACTCTTCTACATGCTCACTCTGTTCCAGCAACACAGGCCTCCTTGCTTTTCCTGAAATGTGCAGGCATACTTCCACTTTGTACTTACTGTCCCCTCTGCCTGAAAGGCTCTTCTCCCAGGTGCTGCTATTACATAAAAACCACCTCCTTGATGAGACCTTTCCTGACCCCTAATTTTATTCTCTCTACTCCATTAATCACTATATGCATATACTATAAATTTTAATTATTTTCTTCTTTTTTTATTCTCCCCACTAGAATGTAAGTCTCATGAGGACCTGCTTTCTTGACCGCTGTTTCCCCAGTGCTTGGAACAGTGACTCTTTTATGGTAGGTGCTCAATAAAATTTGTTAAAACATTTTTGTTGAATACTTCTACCTTAAGTGGCATCTTATCATGACATAAAATTGCACATCTCCAAAATTCTTCTTCTCTTTATTCTGTACTCAGTTTAGAGAGCGACTATCTGCCTACCTTACAACCTAGAAATGTTAGAATCACTAACAACTTGAAATGTTGGCTGCCCCTCAGTCTTTAGGTGAAATGATTCTATCTTCCACCTACCTCTCTCTCAAATTAACTCCCCTCTGCGACTCCACTGCCACCTCCTCAGTTCAGGCTGTCAATGAATCCATACCGCCCAAAAGATAAAGTCCATCTTCTTCAACCCAAGAAATATGCCATGCCCCCCTTCCCATCTGACTGCAGACCACCTTTAAACCATGTCCCATCATCACCCCTGTACCCTGCTCTTTTATACACCAATCTGGTTTCCTCAATTTGTATGTTTTTTGAGCTTCTACTACTTTCCATAATATCCATTCTACCTGAAATATTCTCCTGGTTCTTCAATGAACATTTCCTTGGTCATTTTGCAGAACCTATCTCAAATATTACTTCTATACAGTCTTCAAAATAACAGCCACTAACATCAACTGAGTGCTCACTATGAGCCAAACAATTTACCTGCATTATATCATTTTATCCTTAAGGCTATCAAAAAGGTACCAATAATTTCCCCAAATTATACATGATAAACGGAGGCTAAAAGAAGTTAGGACATTGTCCTCGGTCACAGAATTGAGAAGATAAGCTAGAATTTGATGCTAAGTCAATTTAATTCCAAAGCCTAAATGACAAAACTCTAAATAAAGTGAAATGAACTTCAAATGAGCATTCTGAATGTCTTTACTGAGTTTAGGTCATTTTGAAACCATTAATTGTATTGCTGGGAGATAAGAACTACAAACCACAAACTCTAAAAACCAGCCACTGTACAACGACCCAGGTAATAATCAAGAAACTCGCTATAAAATATTATTTTAGTGTGTAGAAAAACGTAACTTTTGTGGGCATATTTATGATAGGAAAAAGTAACCATAATGCCATTGTTGCGAATTTACAGCATACACAGAGTTACAGGCCAGTAAAAAGAACAGAGTCTTTATTTGCACAGAACAAAGCCCACATAAAGATCACCTGATATATTCAACATGAACTCTGGAATGTTACATCACTGCTATTTTTCTACTCAGTAATTATAATCCACCCCCCCAATCTTTGCCCTCCTTGGTAAAGCTTCATTTCACTGATCTTTTCATCATGAGTTGCTTTGCTGGATTTGCACATAGCATCCCACCCAAAGATGACTTTGATAGAGTGAAAGTAGTCCCAGTGTGTCTCCATAGAAATGGCCCCAGGGTTGTCTCCAGTGTGGCCCTGTCTGAGTTGCCATGGTAAATAACCAGGCAGATTGCTATATTCAGTTCTCTGCCAGGGTCGCCATGGTGACTGCAAAGGACTGCTCCTTAGAAGGACCTCCATGGGCACGTTTCCATGGTGACCCTATCCTGCATATTTCTAAGCAACCTCCCTTTGGTTGTTCTGTCACCAATCATGGCAGGTTCATTTTTACAGTAACTCTGGAAGGTTTCTCCCAAAGATATCATCATAACACACAGGGATTTGGAAGTGAAAGCGTCTGTAAGTAAATTAACTGTTTGAAAATGTAAACAGCGCCATTCACAATCATTAAATCAGTCCCAATACGTTTTAGGAAGAATCTGTTTTGATGGGTAACAAAAAAAATCACTGCAATGCCTCTGTTAAATGTATTTGTTTCAAACCTTAACTAAAATTATGTTACAAAAAATAATGTAGACAAACTGTCAAATATCTCCAGTCTTACAACATAGCAGCTATTCAAGTATTAAATACTTTATAGTGGACATGATACACACACACACAAATGAAATCACAAATACAGACTGATCATTAGGTTATGAGATATCAAGAAAATGTCTATAGAGCAAAAGACAAAGTATTTGTAAGCCAAATGAAAAGGAAATGTGTTTTTTTAAGTTGAGATGGGAAATCCTAGCCATATTTGGACCGAAGCTATTTTTTCCCCTGTGCTTTTGTGGTTGAAACAATCCCAACTAATCTTCCTTTCATTTTAAAATATGAATATGGGCCATTCTGAACAGATGACTGGTTTTTAAGTCATCTCCTGAAACTTTAAAATACTATACTTTTTCTAGTATTTAGTCCAGAGCAAAATTTTGTCTAATCACTATTTTCAATATTTAAAAAATTATTTAATAAAAAACAAATTCTAAAGTTCAAAAGATGTGGGCCGGCCCGGTGGCGCACTGGATAGTGCGCCGCTTGGGAAGCGCGGCGGCGC
>NW_007733750.1:55393-56981 GCF_000696425.1 Galeopterus variegatus | reverse complement strand
GATCCATTGCCGGACACGGAAAAAAGACAAAAGACAAAAAAATAAAAATAAAAATAAAGTTCAAAAGATGCAATTACAATTTTTATATGTGTGCCCACTGTTTTTCTTTTGCTCCTCCAGTTGACTCTTTAAAAATTTTATATGTATATAAATATATATATATATATATAAGTGTGTGTATGTGTATATATAATTCCTACTAGATGGAAAAGGTTAATTAATCTTAAGTTCCCTCCTTTCTCCTCATCTTGAAGTCAAAATAAAGATGACTTTCCCTCGAGCACTAGTGTCACTTGTTCTATGTTTTCTATTATTCTCTCTCACAAAGTCCTATCTACTACTCTGTCCACAGCAGCCCACCTTCCCACTCACCTTCTACTTAGGAGAACAGAATTTCAGTTTGAAGAATACACATAGACATGGAACACGAGGATAATTCATATCACTTTTTAATGAAGTCTCCGTGTTCTGCCCAAAGTCTGATTTAGTAAAGACTTCTTGCTTCAAGCCTTTAATATGTTTTCACGAATCAGAGTAGTCACTGCAAATTCCATTCATTCATTCATCATTCGTTCATTCACTAAATATGTACTGAGTGACTACCACATTCCGGGCACTGTTCTAAGGGCTGGGAATGCATCAGGGAACAAATCAAAAATTCCTGCCCTTAAGGTGTTTAGATTATGGAGAGGGAGAGAAAGAAAACCAACTACAAAATCATATATTATGTTATAAAATGAGTAAAGCTGGGTAGAAAATTAAAGCAGGAAGGAGAGATGCAGAGTCCTTGGCTGGGAGAGAGCGAGGGAGAGTTCAATACTGCAGATTTACAGGGGGATTTCAAGGACTCCCCCACTCACCTGATGTAAGTGTACTCAATATTGCACTCAGTACCAATATAAATCCTTAAATTAAAAGAAAGATGAAGAAAGCATCTTTCATAGAGTCCTCAGCAAAAGTTAACTAGAGTAATAGTCAGTTTTTCTCACTTCCATACTTGCTGAGAGACAGTATGGTCTGGTTCAAGCAAGAGATAGCATCACTTCCAATCTTACTTCTGGGTTTCAAGAGCTATAGAAACCTAGGCAAACTACTCAACCTTCCAAGTCTCTTCCTCAATTTAAAAAAGAGAATAATAATTCTGATCTGATAATATTACTCTGAAAATACATTAAGATAATAAAACATAAACAGTAAGATACTGTGGGTAAAATAATACAATATCTAGAATTTGCATTACAATACTTCAGAAAAAAAAAATGGGAGAAAAGATAGATGAAAAAAATTGGGCAAATTTTTGAGGATTAATGAAGCCCAGAGATGGCTGTATGAGAGCTCATTGTATGATGTTCATGGAAACATTTGTATTATCTTTTAATTCCATTTTTACACGAACTTTTTGAAAACACCCTTGTATTGTAAGTTCTATATTTGTTTGAAAATTTCCATAATAAAGTATTTTAAGGAAGGGATTAAACTTGAAAACAAAGATACTTCCTTTGTAAAGATTTTTATATTAATTAGAAAAAATGTGTATAGAAACATTAACCTATTTTTGTACAAATGTCTTATAAAACCAGCAAAAAAA
>NW_007733750.1:52399-54955 GCF_000696425.1 Galeopterus variegatus | reverse complement strand
TGTTTGAAAATTTCCATAATAAAGTATTTTAAGGAAGGGATTAAACTTGAAAACAAAGATACTTCCTTTGTAAAGATTTTTATATTAATTAGAAAAAATGTGTATAGAAACATTAACCTATTTTTGTATAAATGTCTTATAAAACCAGCAAAAAAATGGATTTATTTACCAAGTACTTACTAACCTGGAACAATGCTAGGTATTTTCATGCCTTCTTCTAATACATTCTGTCCTTTTTAAAAAATTAACTTCATACTTTCTCTATAGTATGAGACAATATAAGTCAGAAAGGCAGAAAAGCATTATGTTAATTTTGCAGATTCACATAGTACTCAATAGATATTTACAAGAAATATTAGCATCATATGCTCAGTGCTTAGAAGCAATCATGTAATGAAGCACTATATTGTTCATAACAATTTTCAACAATGAATTCAATATGATTATATCAAGGAACTTAAAAACTTACCAGGTCAATATCTGCTTTTTTATAGGTCAAGGCTTCAACTTTGGAATCCAGTTCTGCTTGTATTTGGTCTCTCCTTTTCATAACACCCTTCATATTAAAACATCAGGATAAAATAGGCTGCACTTAGTTTTAATAATCTTTTCTATAATGAAAATATACATTTCAAAATATAAACAGCATCTGTTCCCCAAGCCATCAGTCATTTGGGGATATAATACACTTAAGAAATTGTTTCTTTTTTAGTCTTTAAAAACTAAGTTAAAAGCAAGTGTTTAAGATAATATTTTCAGAAATATTTTATTAGTTTTCCCAATGCACATTTTATCACTTTAAGCATTATATATATATATATATATATACACACACATTTGATGGAGCAGTCTAGGCAAGCACAATTCTTCAGAAAGAGCAAAAAATAAACAAAAAAATTAATGGGAACACTAGAAGTATACGTTTTAGTGTAAACTGGGCACAGCTGGGAGGTCATATGAGCTACTCACTTGAAAATGTCTACAATCAATGGAAACCTTATCTGCCTCTAGAGGGACAGTTATTCAAACAGGCAATTACAGAAGGCAATTAGAAAACTGAAATATACATTTACATCATTAGCATTTTTTAGCTTGAAATGTATAAAAAATATTCATCAATTAGCCAAGATTTTGATGAAAAAATCATGGCATTTCTTTGACTGATAGGAATTCCATCTTGTTTTCTTGAATAATCATGATTTTATGTTTCCGTGTTTTCAAACACCCTAGTGAAACAATTGAGTGTAGATTCTATCTATATCTTTAATTACTTTTGCCAATCTTTTACAATGCCTTTCCCTTGGTGACTCACTTTTCTTCTAAGACATTCTACTTAGACTTCATAGACATTAAGAACTCTTTTATTTGTACTCATCTTTCACTGGTTTTCCCAATATTAAATAATGAAATTCTAATAATGAACACAAACGGCCTAATTGGGTTAAGGAAAAAATAAAAATGACTCTGGGTAAGCAAACAACTCAGCCAACAAGAGAGGAAGCGGAGGACGCACAAGAGAAGGGCCTTACCCAGGTTCAGGCCTTCTGGGTGTTTTACATAGGAAGGAAGAACCTAGATGCAAATCAGTTACATGGAGGTCAAATAAGATGGTTCTACACTATTTGAATGAGAACTGAGAGGTATTAAGGATAAAAAGTATCCTGAGAACCACCCAGTCTAGTTTGGCACTTGGTGAAATCACTCATAAAACATTCAGAAAAGATTAATAAAGTAACATTTCTCCCAGTTTCAAAGAAATCAATAGAAAATTCAACTAACTGTCACAAACTTGGTTATATTTACTTCAATGCTTAATGGTCATTAATGTCAAAAAACCCCTTCCTTTCTCTAGCCCAAATGACTCATACTATAGTCTAGTTCCATTTATTTAAGGTCTATTTCATAAAGATGAAATACTGTGCTTCACATTCACAGAGAGATTTCAGAGGGTGCCTCAGAAGACAACTAGAGAAAATTACACAAATTTAATCATTGTTGTCACAGCATTACTTTTCATTATTTTAGCTCATATTGAAGAAAACTTTCTAATATAAAACAGAACTGCAATATAAATACTACTGATTACACCCTAAGAGTCTACAGCATAGTTCAATCAAATGAGAACCTATAAAACAATTCTTTCTGGGTGCTATTATAATTTTTCCACACCTTTAATAACATAAGATTTAAAATGCATGATTTCCATCTTGACGTAATACAAGGGGAAATACTATCTAATTAAGGGAAGAGAATATACAAATCAGATCTCTTCGAAGAGACATTCAAGCAGATGATCAATAATGAAATAAAACCATGGATGTAGTGAAGGAAGTCAACAGAAAGAAGCAAAGGACTCCTCAGCAGTGCAACATTAGAAGCCTTTGCAATGCAAGAAAAGTTTGTTTATAGGAGGACCGCAATAAATTCAAGTAATAGCAGAAGCCTGGACTGTCCACACAATATTTAATGACTGTCAAGGGAAGCCTAAGCATGACAAACAAGAGAAAGGCTAAAAGAGCTTTTCTTACCAAGACAGAAGCAAAGAAAAAAAAAAAA
>NW_007733750.1:50774-51297 GCF_000696425.1 Galeopterus variegatus | reverse complement strand
TCTTTCATAAAAAGAAATCCCTAATCTATAAGAGCACTAAAAAAATTTTAAGTAAAATTTTTAAAAACTAATAATATTCCCTAAATCTTGATGGAGTATGTTTCAAGTCTATGTGTAGTCTTATAAACTGCTGGTGTTGCTGCTATTTCCTGTCATTCATCAACGGATTCTTTCATTCATCTATTTATGCGCACAGTGAAGAAATAGTTATTGAGCATCTACATGCAAAGCATCCTGCTAGAATAGGAAGATAGTGGTGAAAAAAAACAGAAATAGAAACCACCTTTACAGAGTTTGTAATCAGGTAAAGCACTGAGGTAAAATTACAACTAGGTATTCTTACCATTAACATTTCACTATAAAGCACATACTCATGTACAACAGGAAGCAGGGCCTCTGAGAGTCCAGACATTCGTTTTTCAGTGGCCTTACAGCATTTGTCAATGCAGCTTGCAACACCTTTTAGAGTATCAACCAGTTCCTCTTCTGATGCTGACCACAGAATATAAATTGGGCCATATTC
>NW_007733750.1:47319-50464 GCF_000696425.1 Galeopterus variegatus | reverse complement strand
TTAGAGTATCAACCAGTTCCTCTTCTGATGCTGACCACAGAATATAAATTGGGCCATATTCCTTCATTTCATCAAAATATTCTAAAAAAAATTAATTAAGTCATAAGTTCTTCAATTTACAAAAGTTTTCAAAATCCCTATATCACAGAGAGTAAGAAAGAACCTTATTTCTCTCGTTGTGCACATATTCTCACACATGAACATGAGAAAATGGCTATCACCCTTTATTAAATTGACCAGCCACTCCGGTTTGCCCAAGTCAGTCTTTGAATGACTACTGTCCAAGACAACCAATAATAGCATCCCTTTTCATTGTCAAAAGTCTCCTGGCTTAGAAGATAAATTATATGATTGCCATATCTATTATGAATATCTGCCTACCTCACAACTACACCTGAGTGCTCATAAGCACCGTGCACTAAATAAAGCTTATTTTCTTTCTCCCCTTCTTCTGATTATATATCAGACTTACTGGTAATCACTATCCAAAGATCTAAGCAAAAACTGGGAGATATCATAGACTCATACTTGCACAGAGCCAGTCAATCACCAATTCTAATATTTCTAGATCTTAAACTACCTAATACTTACCTACCTTTACTTCCACTGCCATCAGCATCTCTAAGCTATACTATTGGAAGGGACTCAACTATTCTCCCTATTTCCATTTTTGTCAAGTATATAAACATTGAAGCTTCTTAGCTAAATTAGAAAGTCCTTTATGATCAGTCCCTACCTACCTCTCCTACCTCTTGAGATTCTCTGCCAAGTATATTTTGATTCAAGCCAAAAAAATCATTCATTCACGAATATCCTATGATTTCTCCTGACTCAAACATTCACTGAACTTTCAAAAAGAACGAAACTGAGGCCACCAGAGGTGGAAACGAGGAAAGGAAGGGGAGTTAGCAAGAAATTGGTAAAGGGCCACAAAAAAATGATTACACTGTGTAATGATAAATAAAATAATTATCTGGGAAAAAAAAGGTGATTTGCACCTGTCCCTTTGCCCTGCCTTTTACCATTTCTGTCACCAACAAACTAGTTCTAATCCTTTAAATCCCAGCATCTGATACCAACTTCACACAGCCACACCCAAAACTCCATAAGTGGGAAGCTAGTGACTGATGAAAGCAAATGGGGACTGGCCATGACTACCTTCAAAATCATTTAGGGATCAGAAATGTTCACAACACAGCTGGACATAAGCCAAACTTCGAAGGTGAAATTCTAACAACCTTGCAATACAACACCAGCAAATGAGAAGATCCAACAGAAACTGAACTTTGAAATCACATTTCAGTGATTCTACGTACCCCTTTCTTCCTTGTAAATTCTCTGAGATATTTTATCTATCAAATTTATTTTCTGGCTAAATGTTTCAATAAAGTTATGCATTTCCATGAACTCCTCTGGGCGGTTTTTAACTCCTCTCATTGAGGATGCAACAGCTCGGACTGTCTGCCCCATCCTGCTTAGCAATCCAGGCCCTTGCTTCTTGTGCGAAGAGAGTTCCTAGAAACAAAAAATGAAATGTTTGTGGTGAAGCAAGTAACAATATTCCAAGACCCAATAAAAAAAGAAACCTAAATCGAAGAATAAAATAAAGATAATAAAATGGTTTCATATACATCTTTCTTTTTCATGTTAGTTTGAAGCAGATGAGTTTTATTACGGTACAGTTTCTCCTCTAAGTGTGTCTCCTTGATAATACTCCCTTTCAAAGTACTCGTGTAAAACAGGTACATAGTCCTTCCTCAGAGTATAAATCTTTAAAAGAACAGGGTTTGACTGAGGTAACAGTGCTCAAGGAAATACTAGAGAAGATAAGAGGGTGCCATCTATATTTTATAACAGGAATTTAATGGAAAAATGATTGACAGAAGATTTCTCAGGACTAAATTACTCCCTGAAAAAGAAAATTGGAAAACTTCATTAATTCTTTAGATATACTAATAGCTAGTATTTATTGAGAGTGTAATACAATCTAGGCAGTATCCTCACATTTTTATATACATAACTCACAATAAACCTATGAGGCAGGTTCTATTAGTTTCCTTATTTCACAGAAGAAAATAGAGATTAAGTAAGTTGCTCAAGATCCAAGAGCAATTAAGCAGTAGAAAAAGGAACAGAATTCTGGAAGTCTGATTCCAGAGGCTTCACTGTTAAGCACTAACCTACTCTGCCTCCTTAAAGTCATTAGGATAGTTCGTAAATAGATACTACCTGACCATAGCTCTTCAACCAACTAAAGTGGGCAAATTGTGACACCACCTCCACTGGCTAGTTGTCTGCAGAGAAAGATTTTTAATAAGACACGTAACTAGTTATTTCCTAATTAACCTAGGAGGGACAGCTACAGACTTGAGAAATGCTATAAGAGGATATACTACACACAAAAGAACCCCTGTAGAATTACGGCATATTTTAAAAGAACAACAAAAAAGACAAGGGATTCTGATGACAGTTGTAGCACTTGTTGAAACACAGGTTTGGGACTAAATAAAAGCTGAAGAGTAACACACAAGAAAAAAAATTTATAAATAAAAATGCTGACTGACTAATCCACAGATAAAAATATTGTTTTGTGTTATTTAGCCAAATATTACATAACATATCATCTATCTTCTCCAGGCTTTCTTTCCTGAACATCCTACAGAAAATAATATACATAAAGTAAACTTGTTTATTTCCAAGTTAGTGTAATTTTGTATGCAAATAATAACAGATGCCATCCTTGACCAGGCAACGCGTCCATCCAGGAGTACTACTGCATCATTTGATAGAGTAAACGTTATCAGAGGCAGCACAAGTCACAACTGGCAAACTGTTACTCCAACTGTTGACTGTAGAGAATGTTTTCTAACAGCTTCTAAGGTTCTGGAGTCAGGCCACAATTTCACATCATATAAGTCACAAATGAGCTTCCAGACAGCAGGACTATCTGTCAAATTTGAAATGAACCACCTTTTAGCTTCTACCACTTTGGTAACACTGAGATATAAAATTCAACATTGGCCAGTAATTATTTGATATCAGCCATTTGTCCTATCTATTATCTGTCTTGCTGAGTTATAGCTTTATAGCTTTATAGAAGAAAGGAAAAAAGAAACAGAACATATAAGGTTATTGTATTAGAAAT
>NW_007733750.1:43646-47159 GCF_000696425.1 Galeopterus variegatus | reverse complement strand
AAATTCAACATTGGCCAGTAATTATTTGATATCAGCCATTTGTCCTATCTATTATCTGTCTTGCTGAGTTATAGCTAAAATTCAACATTGGCCAGTAATTATTTGATATCAGCCATTTGTCCTATCTATTATCTGTCTCGCTGAGATCTGTCTTGCTGAGTTATAGCTTTATAGCTTTATAGAAGAAAGGAAAAAAGAAACAGAACATATAAGGTTATTGTATTAGAAATTAGACCCCTTTCCTCACTTAGGTAATTGAAGGAAAAGTAAGGAGACAGTATTATCTACCTATCTATCCATCTATCCATCCACGTATCCACTTAATAAAGACTTTTGTCCTCTCTTGAAAGCCCTGGCCCTTTATTATTCAAAATAGTGTCAATAAAAGAAATATATTTATATATGTTCAGTACTGGCTATATATGCAAGGAGCACCTTGACATTTATAAAAAAAATAATTCAACTACCAAGAGAAATAAGAGTATGTGCACATTAGGAAGACACAAGATTTCTATAATGTTTCTATTATGTTTCTATGTAACAAGGTTACATCTGAAGGATGTCTCTTCGGTGTTTTTTTTAAAATTCCATCTCAATTCAAGGACATCACTGCCTGATTTGCAAAGGCAAACAAGAGGAAGCATACAACCTACTATAAATATAGATGCTAAAGGATTATGTGAGTATAAATAAAAATTCTTTACCCAAGCTTGCGCAGTGAGAAAAACTTTGAAGTCTTCATTAAATGTTAAAGTTGGATGATCAGCAATTCGGTTCAAAAACGTATGTAATGCCTTTCTACGAGTCTCAATGAAGTCATCATTAAAGCGTTCCACCATTCCTTTCACTATAAACTTTTCTGGCAATGGCTAAAGCAAAATAAATAAATAAATAAAAAGGTTTCTGAGCATTATATTATGGGACGCAGGTTTACAAGGAATTTTATACTTTTTGTTCTTGGAAGACTAACTGAACATCTGATCATTTCTTATAAAAATAATTTTTTAAAAATTCACAACACTACTTGCCTTTGCTTTGTCAGTGTAAAAATTTAAAAAAAGAAAAATTCACTACACTAGAACCAAAAATGTGAAATCATAACATATCACAATAGCTGAAACAAACAAATTTACAAATCTGTACACAGACTGAAAAGTTTAGAAATAAATGTGTTTCTAAGATAAATTAATTACACTGAATCTAAAGGCCTGAAATTAGGTGTAAGTGACTCTAAAAGATTCACAAGAAAAAATGATAGGTATTCTATGACAAAAACTTGTAAACTTACTGGAATAATCAGAGTGGGGTGTGCTTCTTCCAGTTTTCCCTTCAACCAAAGGAAATCTTGATAACGTCTCCTAACTTCAAATTCACTGGAGTCAAATTCTCCACGAGATGTCTGAACAAAGCAGAAGGAAAGAAGAGCACATGCAATATAAGGCAGAAGACATTTGCCTAATGTTATTTTAGACATTCTGAAATAAATGGGTCTCTAAGAAAAATTAGCAAATCCAAATTATTCAGTGTTTGTCAGCGTGTGTGTTTTTTTTTTTTAGTTATCTATTCATGTAGCAGATGAAACAAAGCAAACTTACTGGTATTTCCAGAAAGAAAGCAAACATCATACTTAAATTTAAAATCTAAACTGAAAAATCTGTCTTACAACAACCATCTGCCTTCCACAAGATCTTAACTACTATTATCTTTGGCCTGACTTTCTTGCTAACAAGAAAGTGTGTTCTGAATTTAGGTTTCAAATATATTTCTTTCCTCAAAATGATCAGAATTCAGAATTTAAGGAAAATCCTATTTTTACGATTTGGAAAATAACTTGAACATAACTGAGAAAAATGTTTTCTTGGAATTTGCTCAAATGAATAGCTTTGCTAAAATTTGCTTTTCATATAGGAAAATTCTACCATTTTACAGAATGATTTTATCAGTGTTCTAAAAAAATGTAATTAATGGATATTTGATGTAAAAAGAAAATCTTCCTATCAATTCTCAAGAAACTTTATTTTGAGTTACATGCCTAAACTCCTAAAAATTAAGCAAATATATTAAAATGTCTGCTCTCAACAAACCAAATATCTATGCCAAGAACATGGGTAAAATATCAACCTCACTTCTACTGCCTGAATTCCAAGCCAAAAAAAAAAATATGGGGGATTACCTAATACATACTCACCTCTCATAAGAAAATAATAACAATAATACCTTACTCAACTGAATTTTTGCATGTTAGAAATTACATGCAGTAATATTTAGATTGAGATTTTCCTGAAAGAATAAAGATTGAATAACACATTGCATATATATTTCACATTCACCAGAAATATCTATCACCCAGACAGATGAACACAATTGTAAAATTCATAAGATGCAATCTTAACTGTCATGAAATAAGGTTTGTGAAAGCTATACTTTCCAAAGTTTATTCTTTTAAAATGAATGTTTAGAGTATCATACAATATATCTTAGTAAAACATTCCCTTTTTAGTGGGAAAAAGTGTGAGTAAATGTGATGCAGAAGTCTAAGAAAATAAATGTTCACAAAACACTAAAAAGTCTGAATTATTATGCAAAATGGTATAAAATAGGGAAATGGTAAAAATAGGAAAATTAAATCTAGAGAAACATAGTTTAACAATATCTATACTGGTTTGTACGTGTGCATATATATATGCAAATACACACATGCATGCATACATACATATGCACACAAAACATGGTTTAAAGTAACTCATTAAAAAATACTTATTGAGCACCTCCTCATGCCAGGCACGTATATACAGGTTCACTACCAATTTCCAAGACAATAAATTGGCATAACCAACAACAAAAGCACTCAAAAAATGGGCAGTTAAAATAAGATTGAGCTGTATATGTTCTCAAGAATTACCAACACTCTAAGTAAACATAAAACAACCTGGTATATATTCCAGTAAGAAGATATAAAATCAAGTCAAATAATTTGTTGATTCTGTCTTCACCACTCTGTCATTGACTTAAAAGGATTCTCCAACATACTGCAATAACAGAGAAAGAAAACAGAGGAGATAAGTACAAGTCTCAGAGAGAATATGCTATTTCTTCCTACTGTAAGAATTTACTCTACTCCTGAAGGGTTATATGAGATACATACGTAGGAATATGATGGGGAAAAAAACTATTACCAGCTAGGTTTGGATCATGACTAATTTCCCTACAGCAGGGATTAGAATCATTTTATCATCTGAAGTGGCCAAATCTCGTCAGAGAAGAGACACAAAAGCTTTGAAACTATAGAAATAACTGGGTTTGATGACAGACCTCCAAGTAAGAAAGAACATATGTTCTATGAAGTTCGTTTGGACCACAAACAATGCTTCTAACCTAGAATATGGTTTTCTACCAAAGCAATATTGTAAATGGTGTTTAATTTTTCATGTCTGTCCATAAAGGCTTGGGTACTTGAAGTTTAGTTCTAATGAACTCATGTGATCTATACCCTAAAATACATTTATTCGGGCC
>NW_007733750.1:18541-42517 GCF_000696425.1 Galeopterus variegatus | reverse complement strand
GTGTAGAGCATAAAAGTAATGTAAATTGTCTAGGCTTAAATCCCAGCGAAACTAATTGCAATGTTGTATAACCTTTGGCAGGTTACTGAGTTTCAGTGTCCTCATTCACGAAATGGGGATAAATCATAATATCTGTGTTATAGGATTGTTGTTAGCTTAAATGAGTTAATATGTAGAAAGTTCAATATTCCACTCCATATAGTCTTGCTCTACCACCTCCTGATATAACTAAGATACTATAAATTCCTTCACTCACTCATTCACCATAAAATTAAATTGCTTATTTACTATATCCTAAGAATTGTGTTTGAAATTACAGGTAACTTAAGATATCATCTTCCTTAAGAAGCTCACAGGCTCACTGGGAATAAACACAAATACGCACACATAGTTATCTACTCATATACAGGTAGGTGGCAATTACTTAACACTTACCATGCGTTAGGCACTTTGCATTGTGTTTTACTTTGATTACTTATCGTAAATTAATTCTTACAGCAGTCTTACAGAACTAGGTTCTATTATCATCTCAGTTTTATATATTTAAGAAAAAAACAAAAAAAAACCCTGAGGCTTAGAAGGATTAAATATGTGTTTTTAGGTTAGCTGGTTAGCTCACTCAGTAGAGTGGGGTGCTGATAACACCAAAGTCAAGGGTTCAGATCCCTGTACTGGCCAGCCACCAAAATAAATAAATAAATAAATATTTTTTTAAAAATATATGCTTTTAGATTTCTTTGCTATATTGACTCTAATGTTTCACATTCTTTGAGAGTTCAGTTAAAAAATTATGAGAAAACAGAAGAAAGATGACTACTTCAGCCAGAAGGGTGGTAAACAACTAGAGCTTTCACCAGCATCCACCATTTTGGGCTGTATCTTGAAAAGTGGGGAATGAACACATCAAACAGAAGGAAAAGCATATGTAAAGTCATGAGAGCAAGAAATACCCTAGAATATTTAGAGAACAGAGGCAGCTCTATGTGAGTAGAGAACAGGGGTACTGGATGTGGGGAGGAAGGGATGAATCTTACATGGTAACTTGACACACACAGACTTGAGAAGTTCTTTATATGTCATGCAAAGGAGCTTATATTTTGTTCTGTAGGAAATGAGGGGCCAAGGAAGGATTTTAAGAATTTTAGTGAAGAGATAAAGTATATATATATTTAAGAACCATAACAAGAAGCAGTATGGAGGTTGCACTGGAAGAAGTGATTATAGGAACAAAGCTCAGAATCTTTTCGGCTACAAAAGAGATGTATTTACACATATATGAAGCATATAGGTCTAGAGTGAGGCTTCATAAACAAGACATTATAACTTACAAAGACAATTCTTAAAGACTGCTATTAAATAAAGGATTTAAATTTTTTAAAAAACATTATTTAGTTGCTATATTTTGTCTAAGGTAAACTGTTTTTGGCAGACTTGCCCTAGGATTGAGACTTGGGTTCTAGATCCACTTCCACTCTTGAATTATTGGACAAGTAACAGTATCTCATTTAGACAATAAGGTGGCCACATGGTCCTATTTGGAAAACAAATAATATACTTTGTAATCTTCAGAAGAAATGTAAATATAAAATATTACATCATGTTTTTAACTATTTGTTTTTCTTATTAGCAACCTGAGGCCTTTTTCCAAAGGTATCTTTTAATTTTTTTAAACTAAAAACCTAAATGTTCTTTCCTAAGAAGCACAACTGCTATAAAATGAGTGACCATTTCTCAAGTCAATTTGAACTTCACTGACTTCATACATAAAAAATGTAGGACAAATAAGATGCAATGTATTACCCAAAACAGTTGAAAAAAATAAAAGTCAATTCAGCTAAGATTCTGTACTGTTGAGAGTTACAATGAACAAGAAACACTTCAAAAAGTTCAGAGAGCAGCTATATTCAAGAAAATGTTCTTCAATGTGTACCTTAGTAATAATTCTATAAGTGATGAAAGTTTCAATTGTAGTAACATGGCTTTCAGGTTCATCAACTGTAATGAAGAGATCCTTTAAATCTGGCTCATCTTCAAACTTGACTTGGTTTATCATTGATAAAGGAGATGTTGGCATCATAGGACTGAAGGAGTTCATGTCCATCAATGAGGCATCCTAAGGAATAAAACAAGCACAAATTACCATAAATAGGAAAAAATAATAGTTAAAATCCTCTTATTTCTCAGACACCTCCAAGAACAAAAAGGATTATTGGACTTCTGGTTAAAAATGGTATGTTGACCATGTATTTATATCTCAACTTCCTCTTTAAATCCCACCCAAAAAATGACAGTAAAGATAGAAACAAACAAACAAAAGAGGGCATAAACCCTCAAGGGTTGCTATGGTTTGAATGTCTGTGTTCCCTCCAAAATTCATGTTGAAACTTAATCCCAGTGTTAGGAGTTGGGCTTTTAGAAGATGATTAAATCCTGATATTAGCGACTTTATAAAAGGACTGGAGAGAACTAGCGAGCTCGTTTTTTGCCCTTCTGCCTTCTTCTACATGAAGACTCAGCAACAAGGCAGCATCTTGGAAGCAGAGAGCAGCCTTCGCTAGAAACCAAATCTGCCAGCACCTTGATCTTGGACTTCTCAGCCTCCAGGACTATTGGAAATAAATTTCTATTACTTATAAATTACCCTGTCTCGAGTATTATGATATAGAAGTACAAACACAATAAAACAAGGATAAAAAGAAGAATATATAGCAAATGAGAAAGGTCAACTCCATCTTGGAAACTGGAAATCTGATTGTCAAATGGTAACTGAAAAAGCAATGTAGAGAAAGCTGAAATGTAACCTGGAAGAGAATGGTAAACTAGGAAGAAGCAAGCATATTTATTGTAGGATCTCAGAAAGGTTCAGGAATTGGAAGCAACAGGAACCTGTGGACACAGAGGTGTTGGTACAGCTAAAACCAGAGGATTGACTGAAAATCTAATAAAATAAAAAAAGTTACTCCTCATCTACCCCACGTAATCAGGTGACTTTCCCACCCCAATTTTGCAGAACACTCGAAGTTTCCTTTCTGCAGTGTCTCTGAACTGGAGAGCACCAGGTTGGATAGAGAGAAAGGCCCTAGGAAAAATACAGATATCAACTGAAAGTCCTGCATAGTAGATGGAAAGACATCCAATCCTCTTCCTTCACTTGATCCCAACAATTCCGACAGGAAAATGTGAAACCCCACTGTTTAATCCCATTCACTTTGGGGAGGACAATAGTGGGGTAGTATTCCTAAAAAATTCCATCACCATGACATTTCATAATAGTAGAGATTTTTTTTTAAAATTCTGAAAGCTTTCAGAAAGAATATAAGCAGGTAAAATAAAATAGGAATCTCAAGAATTAGAATGGCATCCAATGCATGTCAATAAAACACTGTATTCAAAATTTTGAGAGGAAAGTATTTTCCACCCAGAATTATATATATAGCCTGGCAAAGTGCCATCCAACTATCCATGTAGAATAAAGCCATTTCAGACACGCAGGATTTCAAAAACTAACTTCCCATGCACCAATTCTTGGGATGCTCCTTTACTTCTCCAAAATAAGGGCAATTACTAAGAAAGAAGAAATAGAATCTAAAAACAAATGAGCCAACAAAACAGAAAAGCAAAGGGAATTTCCTGGATGATAGTGAAAGAATGTTCCAGGCTGACAGCTTTGCAGCAAACTTAGAGACAGCCTATACAGACTGGACTAGGATGATGTCTCCAAGGAGGCAGGGAGGTCATGAGGGAGAAAGAATAAAGGAAGGGAAAGAGGAAGGAAAGAGGGATGGAGGAAAAGAGAAGAAGAAAGAGGAGTGAACAAAGGAGGGGAGGAAAAAGAAAGAGAAGAAAGAAAAGGAAGAAAGGAAACAAATGAAGAGAAGGAAGTGAAGGAAGGAATGAGGAAAGAAAGGAAGAAAGAAAACTGATAGAATACCTAGTATATTTAAATATGAGAGGAAGCATGCCTGTGTTAGACTCATAGTTGAACTATAATCGGTACCAAGAAATCCAAGAGGGAAGGAGAAAGCAAGAGAGGGAGACAGGGAGGAATGAGAAAGAGAGAATGAATGAATGAACGAAGAACACTAAGGAAAACAAAAGCTGTACAAGAATGAAAATGTATCATAGTTCACTATATGGCTCGACTGTGAATAAAAATAAATTGTTTATAATCCTGGATTTACCTTAAAATGGTAATGTAATTATATTAAGCTGATGTGAGAAAGAAAAATACATGTAATGAGGGGAGGGAACATTGCCTATAAAATAGCTTCAAAAATGTCAATACCGTGAAGGAAAAAGAAAGATGAAAAATGGTTCCAGATTCAAGGAGACCAAACAGATACAACACCTATATGTAATATGTGATCCTGGATTGGATTCATACCAGGGGATAATAACATTTTTTTTTTCTCTAAAAGATTATTGGGAAAATCAGAAAAATTCTAAAGGGTCTGTGGAATAGACTGTTGTATCAATGTTAATTTCCTGATTTGGATGTTTATACTGTGATTATGTAGGAGGGAGACTGTTCTTGTTTTCAGAAAATATACAAAGACCTATTTAGGAGTAATGGGTATCATGTCTCCAATTTAATGAGAGAAAACAAAAGTTGTGAAATGGTAACAGGTGGGGAATCTTGGTTCTTTGCAAAAGTCTTGCAACCTTCCTCTAAATTTGAAATTCTTTCAACATAAAAATATATTTATAGTTTAAAAGTCATTCTATCATTATATCATTATTACATAATATTACACAACATATATCATTATTCTATCACTATAGTCTTATCATTCTATAAGGATTAAAATAAAGCAAAACAAACCAATTAAAAATAAAAAAAAGCAGCATCCCTTGCTTTCTACTGACTGCCATTAACTGTTCATGATCCTCAGAAGCAAATTCAGAACTTTCTAAGCTATTTTTGTTCCTTGTTACATTCTTCATTTTAAAATTACATACACTGCTTTTTTTATTTTTCAATTTTCTACTAAGCAAGATGAAGAGTATTTATTTAGTCAATTAATTATATGAATGTAGATGCACAGGTTTCTATTTTACTCAGTGGGTTATAATCCATTAATATAACTTATTTTGATGTTTATAACTCTCCCAGATTTGGCTGGGGGGAGCCCCTTAAAGCTGGCACCTGTGCACTTTTTTCTTTTTTTCTTTTTTTTTTTTTTGTCCTTTTTGAGACCAGCCACCCCGCGCTCAGCCAGTGAGCGCACCGGCCATCCCTATATAGGATCCCAACCCGCGGCGGCAGCACTGCTGCGCTCCCGAGTGCGCCACGGGCTCGGCCCGGCACCTGTGCACTTTTGATTTATCTTCATTATGCCTTGAGCACTTTATTTTCTGGCATAACAAGATGTTTCAGGTTAATCTTGTTCTTTCTCTGCCCCAGCCCTAGAATCAGACATTTCTCCAAGGAGCTCTGGCTCCTTTTAGAGGAGGCTGGTATTCACAAACCAAGATATGAGTTGAGTGGTAGGAAATATATGTACGACACACACACACACACATTTAGATCTAGATTTACGGATAAATATAGAAATAGAAATAGATATGAAATTCCAAGAGTTCACACTGATACCTTCCATTCCAATTTGATACCATATAAATTTCTCCCTTTCCATATTTATAACTCATTTCTCCAGCAGTGAGAAGACTAGCTCCCATTATCCTGAATATAGTTACTTATTGGCTCAATCCCTCTGTATGTGACCAGTTCCCAACCATGCTGGCTGCCTCCTCCTCTCGGACCACACATGCCAATGCAGCCTCATTCGCAAGGAAGCCTCTTAGCCCCAATCTCACTGGCCATTTCCTTGGCCACACTGGTCATCTGCTTAGTCACATTCAATATTTTGTTTTGTTTTGTCTAAATAAAGAAAAGAAAAATATGGGAAGGGAGGGCTACATGTTATTTTTTATAAATATATTTTTTTAAATTAAACAAAAGAATAATACACAAAAATTTTAAATACAAATAATACTTCATTCATATGCAAAGATAAAACTAACACTATCAATAAGACAGTTGAGTTATTTCTGCAGCAGGAGTAATGACTTGCTCTTCAACTCTATACTTTCTTCTTCAGATTCATTTTTCCCCCAAATGTAAAGTTTCATCTGTTAGAATCAAAAGTTTTGTCTGTTGTCATGATAAAAGACAAAAGTTAACTGACATTAGCGAGTTAAATCTGCAACAAAGCCCTTAGCTTACCAACAAAGTTGCCCAGTCCTGAGTGAAAAGATCATTATAAATAAGGCCAGAAGTGGCTTTTAGTCTTGTCTCTACCATTGACTAAGCTGGTGACCCTGAACCATGAATTCAGCCTTTCTAGGTTAAATTAAGCAGCTGGACTTGATCTCTAAAACCTCTCCCAGCTCCAAATGCATTAATATAGTAAAATGTAATAAATTATGATGTTTTAGAAAAAGTACCTTTTGTAGAACTATGAGGGAGGGGGAGGATGAAATCATAACACGGACTTGTGTATCCCTCAAACCAAATCAATAAAAATGCTTTTGAAGCATAGATAATATCCAGAGCACTTCTCCAAAGGCTCTTCCCACAAAAAGTTTAGCTATGTGAACTATAATACAGCATTTAGGCAATGCTTCATTGTAATAATAGATGACGTATTATTGTAGGACACACTAATTGAAAAGACAAGAATAACAATGTTCGTTAAGATTAAGAAGGTTCACTGAGGGGCCGGCCCGGTGGCGCACTGCGCTAGTGCGCCGCTTGGGAGGCGCGGCGGCGCTCCTGCCGAGGGTTCGGATCCCACATGCAGACCGGTTCCGCTCACTGGCTGAGCGGGGTGCGGGGGCGGCACCGAGGGTTGCGATCCCATTGCCGGTCCCGGTCCGGTGCGGGGGCGACACTGAGGGTTGCAATCCGTTGCCGGACACGGAAAAAAAAAAAAAAAAAAAGAAGGTTCACTGAAATAGTTGTAAAAGGAAAACATTTAAGAATGATTTGGGCCAAGGAGTAAAAGACAAATTTCAGTTGCATCATCAGGCACACAAAAATAGAGGCAATAAATGTCTTGCAACAAAAGTGTAGTGAAGTAAATCATTTTATATCCTTATGAAAAAGAATGATAAATTCTATCATAGAATACAATAAAATGATTAAAAGTAATGTCTTAGAAGAATATACAATAACTTGGAAAAAATGCCACAGTATGTTGTTAAGAAAAGCAAGTTATAAAATTTGTGTACAACCAGATTTCAATGTGTGTTTGTGTGTACATGCCCAGGAGGGAGGGGAGAAAGAGGGAGGAGAAGAGGGAAAGAGAGAGGGAAAAAGAACTTAGAAGCTATATTAAAAATATTTATATTATTTTGTAATCAGAAAAAATATGTTAAAATAGTTAGAATCAACATTGTACATGATGTGTTCAGAGACAGTAAGAACCATGGTAATAAGTTAAAAGAGTTGTCTAGGGTCATTTTGGCAGAAGAACTTGGACTACATTTAATTTTTTTTCTTAACCCTTCAAGGTTGCATAGTAAAAAAGGAAATTTAAAAATGTCTAGAATCCACTAAAAATGGATTGTCAAAATAAATTATGGGATGCTAATAAAATGAAATACAAATAGCCATTAAAAACAGAATTTAGAGCTTCCAAATAAATGTGCAATCAGCATGTACAAAAATCTCAAAAACCATTTCATATAAACAGTAGTTTTTAAGTTGACAAATTGTAATTTGATGAGCAGATGTATTTTAATTTCACTGACATCACATACAACTATGTGCTTTGGCATTCTTTGTACTCTTCCTCCTAACTCACCACAACCCACTTCTTTTACCTACTACATAATTTAGCATTCTATTTCTTCTGCTTAAAATGCATCCTTTTGTAGAGTGGGAAAGATCTGCATGAATTTACAAAGGCTCACAATTCCAATGAGTGTAGTGTGGTGTCATAAAAATATGCTTCAATATCTAGCGAAGGAAGAAATTACAGGCTGAAATTTAGTAACATCCAAGATTTCAGTAGAAGGATTTAAATTACTGTGAATCACTCAAAAACATTCTTAAAACCTCAATAAAACTGACTATCTAAAGTGTTTTATATTCACTTCAAAAAAAGTAAAGAAAATATACTGACAATACTTAAAAGATTTACATTTGGACATGAATAACTGAAGAAAATAAAGTGTTAGAGAAGATCCAAAGAAGCAATTAACCAAAAAGAACTCCATTTAACCTTTTGTGGTTGATACTTTTCAGGAGAAATGGATCATCAGAATTTATTTTTTCCAAAGGTCTCACTTCCACAATGTCTGTCCATCTGTCTCTGTCTCTCTCTCTCTCTCCCAGCATTTGGATATATGGATGTTATCATATACTCTTTTAAGCAATAAAAATGCATCTGTTCATTTTTTTCTTCAAGAGATTAGAGCAGAAGGGAAATTATCTGTGTGACAAATCTCTACTTCTTAAATAATGTTTAATATTGCTCCTATAGGTAGTATAGTGAACACACACACACACACACACACACACACACACACACACACACACACACACAAAAAAACCTTGGGGTGGTTTCAGGTTGAGATCTGAATGTCTATAACAGAAGAGAGCCCAGTATGTTGCAAGAATTCATTGTCTTTTATCCTTACTCCAAAACAACACATCCACTGCAAAAGAAAACACTTAAGCTGCTTTGCCAAAATAGAGTAGGATGACGACAGCATGATATTGGGATTATTAGCAAAACCACTTACAAATTAAATGTTAAATTTTCCTGTTGTTACTCTTGGTTTATTAAAAGCATTCGTTATGAGTTGATGGTGTTATCCCAAAATTCATACACTGAAGTCATAACTTCCAGTACCTCAGATCGTGATCTCACTTGGAGATAGGGTCTTTATAGAAGTGATTAAGTTAAAATGGAGTCATTAGGGTGCGTCCTCAACCAACAGGACTGGTATCTTGATAAAAAGGGGAATTTGTACATGGAGACATGCACAGAAGGAAGATGACATCTAGACATCAAGTTGAGAGGCTCAGAAAAGCTCTTTCCCTCAACAGTCTTCAGAAGGAAACAACAACCAGGTTAACTCATGATTTCAGACTTCTAGCCTCCAGAAAGTGGGCCGATACATTTCTATTGTTTAAAACACCCAGTCTGTGGTATTTTGTTACAGCAACCCTGGCAAACTAATGCACCATTTCTATACCTAGAGTCCCACACAATAAAAAATTAAGAAGCAAGGATAGAAGAAAGGAAGAAATCATAATTAAAATATCTCAGCCTTGCTCCATTCAGTCATTTTTTTTACACAATAATCAACTTGGGTAATTTCTGGAAAATCTCCCTCCTTTAATGTTATTAGATGGTTCCAAAGTTCTACTACTGAAATAAAATACATAGCTGAAATTTAAAACAATGGTTTGTCAATATTTGAGTGTTTAGAAGATGAATACAAGTTTAAAAGGTGAGATATAACCTCTCTAAGAGATGTCCTTCCTTAATGTCCCTCACTAAAATGCTACTCAGGAACATCTCATAAATATAACATGAATTACTCTGATAATGCTAAATCACATCCACCATCTGTGCGCAAACAGCTATTTTCTTTTTACAAGTAGAGGGAGAAAAAATCAATGTGAGAAGTGTGATAAATCAGAATAGTGCCATGAAAAGGCCATGCAAATAAAATTGCTGATGCACGAGAAACACGCACACCAAGAGACATCTGGTAAAAAAGCAACTTAAAGTGGAAGGAGTTTGAGAAACCATGTTGTTAAGAGGGATACTCATCTTGATAGGCCTAAATTTAGACTTACCAGCTGTGTTTTGGTTTACAAATCCTTCCAATCTGCCTACTTATAATAATAATAAAAAATGAGAAAGGCCTTCTGTGGAACACTGCTGAAAATGTGATTGGGGGTAAAAGCCAGCCTCCGTCTTGTTCTATAAAGAAGCATACAACATCCTAATCTTGTTTGACATAATTTCCATTGCTCTGTAGTATATACACCCTTGTATGAATATGCCACAATTTATTTACCCATTCTTCCATATCTAGTTTTTTCTATTTTCTAACACTGTTACCTTGAATGTACTAGTACTTACTTTCTCAGGTTTTGTGCACTACATAGCTATGTACTGACCATAGAGATTTTTCAAATAATTTTATTCAACATAGTTTTCCCTTCTGGCAAAAAATAAAAGCAGTATATTAAAAGAAAAAGTCTCTGTAGTCAAAGCTAAATTTAATCCAAGTTTAAATAAGTAACAGCTGTGTGAACTTGCTCCAGTCATTTTTATTTCCCAGGGTCAGTTTTTTCACTTGCAACTTCTTAGAGACGTCATACCTCACCTTGGATCACAAAGGATAAAGGAGAGGATAAGAAGAGACAATAAACATAATGTACACAATGTCTGCTTGAAGGCTTTATATGAATTACCTTATGTAAACCCTACCACAATCCTGAAGAGTATATTTTTCTCTCTGTTTAACCAGAAATACTATTAGCAGGTACACTTTTATCCCTTATTTTCAGAAAAAACAGGTTAATAGGAAATAGGTTAAATAACTTGTTCAAACATTGACTGCTATTAAGTAGAGGAACGAGGATTTGTCCTCCTAACTGCCAATGCGGCAAACTTACATCAAAATATAATATGGACCCTTAGAAGTCATCACTGAATTCACTTTTTCCAATCTCCCATCAAATTAAAAGAAATATAAAGCAAAAATAAATGTCTACGATTAGTATAAAGCTCTGTAGTACACAAAACCTAAGGAAGTACAAGTACATTCAAGGCAGCACTGCTGGAAATTAGAAAAAACTAGACACAGAAGAATGGATAAATAAATTATGGTATATGCATACAAGAGTGTGTATACTACATAGCAATAAAAATCAACTACAACCTCATGCAATAACATGGATAAATCTCACAAACTGTTAGGAGAAAAAAAGCAAATCGTAGAAGAATTCACACAGGATGGTATCATTTTTTAAAGTCCTACAACCTACAATGTCCAAAATACATAAATCTGTAAAATATATTGCTTCAAGGTACATGTATAGAGTAAATTTTTATGAAAACCAAACAAATGACAAATACAAAATTCAGATTATTAGTTTATTTGAAACAGGAGAAAGAGAAAGAATCTTCGGAGGGGGGCACAGAGATGTCAACATTTTATGATATGTTTTATTTCTTAAGCTGAGGGGTAGATACATGGATGCAAATTTTATCATTCTACCTTCAGGAGTTGGCAAACATTTTCAGTAAAAGGCCAGACAGTAAATGTTTGGGGCTTTATGGGCCATTTGGTCTCTGTCACAACCTCTCAACTTGGCCTTATAGGGTAAGCAGCCAAAGACAGTACATAAATGAATGAGCTATGTTCCAATAAAACTTTATTTATATATATTTATTTATATTATATATATATAAATGGAATTGAAAGATAATACAAATCTTTCTACAAACTTTTTGAAGTACCCTCATAAATTCTTTTATATGCATGAGAACATTCCATAATAAAAATCATTTTTAAAGTTTTTTAAAAATATGTTCAAATAGGATATAGATATAATCTTGATTACTGAAATGTTTTCTCATGAATCTTAGAAATAAAAATAAAGTCTTCTTGACAATTTAGGCAGAAGGTAAGTTCCAGATGTTGAGCATTTGCATTTCTATTAGGGGAATTTTTACATTCCACGCACACATTCACACAAACAAACTCACAAATCAATGTTTTTAATCACCTCATTAAAGACTACTGCATATATAAGCAAGGACAAGTAGAGAACAATTAAAATGCTGAGGCTGAAATGTAGGCAAGGCTTCCCCACGAAGTGTGTCCTCCAACCCACTGGTGCAGTTCACCTGTGTGCCTCAGTGATATGTCAAAGATATTTAAAGCCATGAATGCTAAATCCAAAAATGATAAAAGGTCTACAGAAAATGTCTTCAAACAAATTTGGGTATTGGATAAACACATGAAACACAATATCAGCCAACCACCAAACTGGATTCAGTGATGACTAACTGGAAGCAGAACAAGCAAGGAAAAATAATAATTCTAGCCAGAACTTCTTTAGAGGTTGAACACATGTCCTACAGACAGATAACACTGCAGACCCAAATCAAAAATATAATCAGAAATGTTTTCTAAGGAGCGCAACCAGCTGATGGTGTGCTTACTAAGCATGTCTAAAAGGAATCCTGGCCTACGGTGAACTAAAACTAGTCCTCTAAACCAGTGTTATCTTTATAGATATTCCCCGAGGGAAAGGGTTGAGTTGCCTAGACACCTAGCCCCACCGACAAATTTACAGAGCATTTCTGAAGAGATGTAATATATGCTTATACATGTATCAGGAAAACCAGTAGACAAATAAAACAGATGCACTGAATATTCTTATTCCCTAGTAATTCTAAGTTGCCTGGCAGATATTACAGGTAATGACTCACTTAAAGAGGGACTCATGCATATTACTATAGCATTTAAGAAACAACAGCAGAATGTTGGTACTACTCTTAACAGTAACTGAAAAATATGTGCTCCAATTATTTCAAATTAAAAGTACATTCCTCCTAAATTTTATCACATGGAGCTCCTCTGACTCCACGGAAGGTTTTTCTATACTTTCCATACTTAACTGAGTAGCCGTATATATAACACCATCTAGACTATTAATACATTACCACAATGTCTTCCTTTAAATAAGTGTAAGTTCCTTAAAGACTGGCAACAACTATATTTTTGTGGTCCTCTAAATATCTCACTACAAATTCAAAGTAGATGCTTATATAAGTCAAAAACATTAATCTTATATAACCATAACAGCAAATACTGAGACTATTCTAAGTGCCAGTGTAGGAAAGGACAATATTTCAGCCCAAAATACACTTCTTTGACATAATTCAAATGGCTAATTCAGGGAGACTGGAAAAACAAGATTAGCTAGAAGGCTGATCTCCGAGGCCCCTCCTTTGGCTACTATCTATTCTCCCTGAAGGCAGATGCTACTTTACCTGAGACATTTTCACTGCTTAACAAGACAGTCTCTGCTTAACTTTAACTTCTGCCTGCTTTCTCTCACCTGTCCAGAGCTCCTGAGAAACCTGGTCTGAGGCCATTGTTCTGCAGCTTGTTACCTCCCCAACATTGTCCCTCTCTTGTAAACACTGATATATAAGCTTTGTGCCCCATTGGATTACTGGGAAATTGGGAAATTACTCTCTTACGATTCCCCTGTGACTGCCTCCTCCCAGCACATTAAATAATAAAATTTGTTATGCCTTTTCTTCACACTAATCTGAATTTGTCAGTGCTTGCTAGTGAACCTTCAGGGGTGAAGCTGAAGTTCTTCCCTTGGCCTCTACACCAGTGACTGTGCCTAAGCAACACATACATGCATTCTTTCATTTAATCCTCTCAACAACCTGATGGAAGTAACTATAATCATCACCACCCATATTTTACAGTTAAATAAACTTGTGGCATATGGATGATAATAATTCTCCCCCAAACACTTATCTCTAATTCACAAAGTCAAGACTTAACCATCGCCACCACCTATGTGCATACAGAAAAGCACCTGTGTGGCAATTTTATTTCATTTAAAAAATGTTCCCTGAATATCAGCCATGTGTCAGGTACTGGGCTGTGATACAATAGTGGCCAGGCAGGGTTTCTGCTCTCATATAAAGTCAAGACTCAACCATCGCCACCACCTATGTGCATACAGAAAAGCACCTGTGTGGCAATTTTATTTCATTTAAAAAATGTTCCCTGAATGTCAGCCATGTGTCAGGTACTGGGCTGTGATACAATAGTGGCCAGGCAGGGTTTCTGCTCTCACCAAGCTTATACTTTGAGCTGGGTGGGAGTGGGAGGGTATAGATCATAAACAAACATATAGGTAAATAAGATAATTCCAGATACAAAGATAGGAATGAGTACTGATAAACAAAGGAGTAAGTTCCACAGAAATCAGAGTGGGTTGCTGGGGTGAGGGGTTAAGGCAGGACACAGGAAGAATGCTTTTGATAGAGCCAACAGGGAAGGCTTCTCTAAGGAGATAATGTGAGAAGCCAGCTATGTAAAACACTGAGGGAAGAGGATTCCGGTCAAAAGGATCAATGAGGTCCCAAGCAGGAAAGGACTTTGAATGTTCAAGGACCACAAAGGACAGGAACGGGTGGAACATAGGCTTTGAGGACAGAATAGCCAAGAAAGCTCATTTTGACATTTAGTGTGTCATAATTTCAAGTATTCACATTTTATCTTTAGGTCTTTTAAAAAGGGAGGATAGAACTCCATGATAAATAAATGTTGCACCTGAAAATCCAAAAGTAAGACATCTGTTGCACAGCCAGAGATTATTAAGCATCAGTATGTATGGTCTTACTCAAACTATTCATGAGCAATAGCCAATTGGAGGTTATTAATCATAATAAAATCCAAAAGTAAGACATCTGTTGCACAGCCAGAGATTATTAAGCATCCGTATGTATGGTCTTACTCAAACTATTCATGAGCAATAGCCAATTGGAGGTTATTAATCATAACAAATGCATGTCCATTTATCTCAATTACACTTGGATAATTTCTTAACCGAGTGGAAAATTTTCTTTTTTTTATATTTAATATTCTATTTTTTTTTTAAATTGGTTTTTCTTTATTCAGAAAGGCCCAGCGTGCCATTTGCCTGTAATTTTGCCACAAAACCATCATGAGAAGTTGTGTGATTGATCCCCGTTCTTCCAGTAAGTGGGTTATACCTCCTGGCCAATAGCAGGTGACTTCCAGTGCCTCACTATGGAAGGAAAATAGTTCCCCACACCAGTGGGTTTGACCAGTGACTTGCTTTGGGCAACAGCATGTAACTGAGCAGAAGATTTAGAAGCCACTACCTGTTTGCACTAGTGCTCATGTTCTTTTCCCTCTGCCACAAGAATGTCTTGTCCCAGTTAAGGGCCACTCCTTCAGTCTTGATCCCAAAATGAAGAACACATATGGAGGAGATTCAAAGCCTAGAACAGTATCATATCTCAGTCCAGCCAACAGGTACATGAGCAAGAAATGAATCGTTACTGTAGGTAAGCCACTGAGGTCTTGAGGTTGTTTGTACTGCAGCACAACCTAGCGAAAGCTGATGAAGATACCATTCGTGTTTTATTAGATTTATACACACACACACACACTCTTAACTTTGTCAGAGTTAATACAGGAGAACAAATTAGGGATTTTTTTTCTAATTTTGAAGACAATATATATTTATATACACACATTCAATATATATATGTTCAAAAAATAAACAATTCACCATTTATTTCAGTCACACTAATATGAGGCTACTTCAAAAAAGTTCATGGAAAAATAGAATTAAAAAATAATATGACCTTTCCATGAACCCTCATAAAGCTTTCATTTTAATTCTAAATAGACTTTATATTATTAATATTTCATTTTAAATTATTAAGCCCTCTGTTTTTCATTTTAACAAACCAAAAATTTATATCAAAAATTAAAAATGTGATATAAAACCACAACAAAAATGAACCTCATAAATATTATACTATGATATCACTCATATGTGGAATCTAAAAAAAAAAAAAGAAAGGGGTTCTCATTGAAGTAGAGAGTAGAATAATGGTTTCTAGAAGCCCAGAGGGGAAGGAGGGAGAGGGGAGGAGAAGCAGTGGACAAATGGGTGCAAAACTATGCTATCTACCCTAAGTGAATTGCTACACAGTATATGCATGTATTGAAATAACACACTATACTCCACAAATGCGTACAAGTAAATGTTAAAATTAAAAAAATATATATTATGCTAATGAAAGAAACCTGACATAAAAGACCACATATTGTATGATTCTATTTATACAAAATGATCTCAAGACACAAACATAGAGAGATAGAAAAGGGTAGATTAGTGGTTATCTATGGCTGGGAATGAAAACGGGCCATGACGGATCTTATTGGGAAGATGAAAATGTTCTAAAACTGGTTTATAGTCATGATTGTACAACCTAATTAATTTACTTAAAAAAATCATTCACCCAAAATTGGCGAATTTTATGGTATGCAAAATAGACCTCAATAAAGTTGGTTTTAAAAAGTAAAAAAAAAAAGAGTATCATATAAAAGCATTTCTCAAAGTCCAAAAAATAATAAAATTGTTTCAATTTTAAAAACTACTGGTTTAGGGCCAGCCCGGTGGCACACTGGAGAGTGCGCTGCTTGGGAGTGCGGCGGCGCTCCCGCTGAGGGATGGGATCCCATGTGGGGACCAGATCCCGCTCACTGGCTGAGCACAGTGCGGGCGCAACACCAAGGGTTGCGATCCCATTACTGGTCAGTAAAAAAGACAAAAAGGAACGGCGCTCCCGCTGAGGGATGGGATCCCATGTGGGGACCAGATCCCGCTCACTGGCTGAGCACGGTGCGGGCGCAACACCAAGGGTTGCGATCCCATTACTGGTCAGTAAAAAAGACAAAAAGGAAAAAAAAAAAAAAAACTACTGGTTTAACCTTCTGTTCTGTTTTATCACAACTGTGTTTTACCGTTTTTACATCAGTATCTGCAAATAATTTTGATTGCCCTTTTTATTAATACTACAGGTGACACTATATTTTCCAGCATGATTGATATATGCTGTGCCAAAGTTAATCAAATATTCTGTTTAAAATAGACAAAATCTTTTAAGGACATAACTCTTTACCTGTTCGTTGAGAAAACATTAAAACACATGCTTAAAGTAACTAACCAAATAGTTAAGTTTTAGTCTAATACTCTACTGTATTTTCTTTCGATAGTGCGGGACACAAGTAAATAAATACATGATCAAATAAATTTTGAACACTGTAACTTCACAGCTATGGAATCTGTTTCCTTTTGATCACACTGGCTATTTGCAAAACTGTAACAGGCTATCAGTTTAGAAGTGTACTAAAGCATACTATCAGGACCTCAAGGATATAAACATAAAACTCCACTTCTAAAACTCCATGGAATAAATATGCTTTTTAGAGTAAATTAAGTTTAAATCTGTAGTCTTTTGACATCATTTTCCTGAAATATTTGTAATAATTTTCCTCATTGTCCCAACCAATAAATAAATAAAACACTGTTGTCTCGGCATAAACCATAGTTCCCTTTTCTATAGGTTCCCATGAATTTTTTTTTCTTTTGGCTATATGACACCTAACCCCCTTTCCAAATACAACATTGGCTATAGTTCCAGCTAGTGCCTGTCTCTTTCTGCATCTGTATTTCCAGCCTTCACATCTACTCTGTGAGCTACATAACACAGTAATTCCCCTTACCCAAGGATGTTTTGTTTACTGTGGTTTCAATACCCGTAGTCAAATGTGGTTTGAAATATTAAATGGAAACTTACAGAAATAAACAATTCATAAGTTTTAAACTTTGTGCCGTTCTGAACAGTGTGATAATCTCACTCTGTCCCACCTGGGACATGAAGCATCTCTTTGTCCAGAGTAACCTTGCTGTCTACGCTAACGACCCATTAGTCTTGGTCATCAGATAGACTGTCGCAGAATCACAGTGCTTGTGTTCAAGTAACCCTTATTTCTTAATAATGGACCCAAATGCAAAAGTAGTGATGCTGTCAATTCGGATATGCCAAAGAGAAGCCATAAAGTGCTTCCTTTAAGTGAAAAGGTGAAAGTTCTTGACTTACTAAGGAAAAAATAATAATAATGTTATGCTGATGTTGCTAAAATCTAAGATCTACAGTAACAGCATATCTTTTCTCTGTGAAATTGTGAGAAGAAGAAGAAATCCATACATAGCATATACAGGTTTGGGTACCACCGTGGTTTCAAGCATCCACTGGGGGTCTTGGAACATATCCCCTGCAGATAAGGAAGGGCTACTATATTCACTATTTCACTCCTTTTCTGCCAGATTTGGTTTCCATTGCTCATAACCAAGCCCCCTGAATAAGACAAGTGCTATTAGCTTAAAAGGATTTATTTTTCCAAATAAAAGAAGATTCTTAAATAACGCTTTTGGGTTTTTTATGCTTTGTGTTTATTTGTTCTAATACAATCTAAATAGGAGATTTTGTCCAGGATTGTGCTCAACATAGCTCTGCATCATCCAGCAATAACATCACTCATCATTGATTAGAACCAATTTGTTTTAAATCTATTTAATATAGTATCCTGATAGGAAACACCAAGACAATACAAACTGAATTTACTGAAAACAGATCACTTGGCAAATTATCATAGTAATTAGGTCTGTAAAAATGGGGGGGGGGGGAGTCAGAGGCTGTGTCACTCATTAATGTATTTATTCCATAAATATTTAGAGTTCATTCTCTTCAAGAAGATTAATCTAATAAAAATACAGTCATCCCTTGGTATCCATGGGGGATTGGTTCCAGGACCTCCTGAGGAGCCCAAAATCCACAAATACTTCAAATCTCTGATATATATAAAATGGTGTAGAATTTGCATAAAACCTATACACATCCTTGTGTATATTTTAAATCATCTCTAGATTACTTATAGTACCTAATACAGTGAAAATGCTATGTAAATAGTTGTTATACTGTATTGTTTAGGGAATAATGACAAAGAAAAAAGTCTGTAAAGTTCAGTACAGATGTTTTTTTTTTCCCAAATATTTCTTGATTCTTGGTTGAATCCACAGATGCAGAACCCACAGATACGGAGGGCCAACTACAGACAACCAATCTTGTTTAGGGAATAATGACAAAGAAAAAAGTCTGTAAAGTTCAGTACAGATGTTTTTTTTTTTCCCAAATATTTCTTGATTCTTGGTTGAATCCACAGACGCAGAACCCACAGATACGGAGGGCCAACTACAGACAACCAATCAAGGTTTTAGAGAAGAGAAATAAATACTTATTTATAAGGCAGAATGTATTAAGTTATATGAGATTCAAAATACTATTACAGAGAGTACAGGGTGAAAATAAATTGATTCTAGCTCGGGAATGAAGAAGGTTCTTAGGGAAATGGTAGTTTTTTACACTGGGTGATAAATAACAGAGAGGATTTTGTTTTGTTGACCCAACAATAATTAAACAGAAGTAGAAACATACAGAATAAGCTCATGCAGTGGCAAGTGGGCCAACCTATACCAGTGCTTTTCAAATTGTAAAGGACAAAAATATCATCCACTAGGGAATTCTGTTCAAATACACATTCTGATCCATCGGTCTGGAGTGGGTACTGAGACTTCATTTCTAACCAGACCCCAGGTGATGCAGTAGATTCATGTAAAATACTCTGAATAGTGAGGGTCTAGCAGAGAGAGAGAGTGGTGAGGGAGAAGGGAGAAGATCCAGTCCACAGCCTGATCACAAAGAGCCTTGAATGGCAAAATGTGATGATATGATCAGGGCTGCGTGCTCTGAAAACACTGCTTTGCTGGGAGCACACAGGATAAAGCAGAGGCAGAAGATTATGAGAATGAAGACCTGATGGGGATATTTTAATGATTCTCAGAGGTAATCACATAACTACTCTGACTGTAGCAATGGGAATGGAAAGAAGGTACTAATCCCAGAGACACCAAGAAAGTAAAACTGATGGGGAACTTGTCAGATACTCAGGATGAAATGGAGAGTGAATGAAAGGGATAAATAGAAGGTAAACACTAAGTATTTTATCCTAGATACCTAAGGCATTGTTACATCATTAGCAGAAAATTGACTGAGAAAAACAACAGGTTTGTGAAGAGAAATATACGAATTAGGGAATAGCATACATAGTTTGGTATGGGGATCAAGTTAAAGGGATGAGTAGAACCACCTAATTAAGACTTTCCACTGCTCCCATAGTCAAATTTAGTAAGTTAAAGTTCCCATTGTAACAGCCGCTCAATAGTGGAAAAGGACAGCTCAACTGTGACACTCTCCTCTGCTCTGGGACAGTTCATCATCTAGCTTGTGCTAGAACATTTTTATTGGCAGCATTCATGATCATGCTGGGCAATCCCTTTCACTTTGGAACCTTCAATTAGAAAACTCTTCTTTAAACTGAACGGAAACTTGCCTCCACATATTTTTGACCCAGTGGTTCTAATTTTGCCTATAAACTACAAACATTTAATCTGCCTAGATCATAATGGCTGCTGCTACTTCCTGTGCCAACGGGTCCAAGCTCTCCGTCTGCTAAGCCCAGACAAGATCTCAGGCTCCACCTCAGCACAGCATACCAAAGAACTGATAACAAGGCACTGGTGTCCAAAGATGAGATAATATTCCTTCGCCATTTTCTGACATAGGCAATCAATTCCCCTTTTAAACTACAGAGGGTGGAACAGATCCTCACAAGTGCCGTGGACAGTTCAGATCACAGAACAATCAATACTTCACATGACTTTGAAAATATGGTGTTTATTTAGGTTCAGTTTGTCGTTTGTGCATACTGATCTTTCAATCACTGAAAATCACTAGGAATATTTGCACATAAAATGGTCCTATATGAGGTCTCCCCAAACTTATTTTGAAGTCCCTTATTTGTTTTAATCTTATTGTTCATCACATAGGATAACTCAAAAAGAGAACTTGAGGATTTTTCATCTTCTTTCTACTTCACTTACCTACGCTTCCTCTCCCGGAGGAATATAAAAGAACACATCATATAAGAGGGCTATGATGTAAGAGAGTGGAATTTCTAGTGGGAGGAATATAAATAGTCCTAGATCAGTCCTATTTTCTTTGTTTTATTGGTTTCTCCTTTTTTTTTTAACCATTAAAACGGTAAGATCCACTGAGCCAGGATCAGGATGTAGGCCTTAGGGAAAGGAGAACACATATAGTAAAACATTTAGTCCTAATATTTATAACTTATCCTCATTTTACAGATGAAAAATCTGAGGTATTGACTTTAAGTAACTTGCCCAAGATAACAAAGCTAGTAAGCAGTGTAGCCAGGATTTTAATACAGATTCTCCATTTCTAACCACTAAGCTTACATCTTGGTTGTATTTCTATTTACAATAACCAATAGTTAAGTTCTGGCTAAGGGCACCTTGATACTGCAGGCTGAAATTATATATGCATCCTCATTCACAAGCCTGCCACTATATGCTGGATGATGCCTGGGACTTCAGCTGGGGCTGCTGACCAGAGCATTTGCATGTGGGCTCAATGTAACCCGGAATCTCTTACAGCATAGAGGCCTTAGGTTGCATTTTTTACATAGCACTCCAAAAAGCACAATGTCCCACTGGACAAAGTGGAAGCTGCATTTCTTCGTATGATCCAACCGTGGAAGCTGCACAGCATCACAGCATTACTTCCGCCACACCGTACTGGTCAAAGCAGTCACAATCCCACCCAGATTTAAGGAGACCAGCAGATTCCATCTCCTGATAGGAGAGTGGCAGGTCACATTACAGAAGAGCATATATAATGGGCATCGCTGATGTGGCCACCTTTATCCAAAGCTGTTCTCCACACTTTTGCACTATGTACTCAGTTGGTCCTTCTTTATTTCCACCCTACCATAGCCCAGCACCCACCCATCTATTCTTTGTGCCCTAGGAGGCTGACTGCTATGGATATCACCTTAGCAGCTCAGCCAGTGAGGGTAACAAGCAGGAGATCCAAGGACAAGAGGAGAGGAGTTCAGGAAACATACTCCCTCCTCCTTCCCAGCTTTGGCACCACATTTCTGGCAGTAGCTACATCTCTCTGTAAATGCAGTTCCTGTGAAAGTGGCCCCATTTCCACAGCTCCAGCTCCCACTGGATTCCAGCAACACTGTTTCCATTCCTTGCCTCCTTACAGCAAGGAATGCTAATGGCTTTTTGCTACTACAAGTCTCTAAGTGCCTCAGTATCCTTTTTGTTTCTTAACTCCGCCCATAATTCTGTAAATAGTCCCTGCATTAAACTCATTTAAACCATTGGAGAGAATTTTTTTTTTTTTTTTTAATCAGGGCAATGACTGATACAGGCACCCAACTGAAACTAAATGAAACCTATCCAGAGTACAAATGTGAAAAATTAATTAGCATACTTAGTATTCAGTAAAACTGTTGAATAGTACAATTATGTCTCTCCATTACCATGCTGAATTTCTGCATTGAAGAGACTACCTATATATGTAGGTATATACATACATACACACACGCATATAAGCTGAATGTCTCAACAACTATAACATATTAATATTTCAAAAATAATTTTTCTGCAAAAATATGTGATGCTTTCAAAAGCCTGGCTCAAACATGTTCATTGTTATATTTCTGATTTACCATAAAAAAATCCTAAACTTTCTATTATTCTTATAAAACATGTCAGTTTCTATCATTCACCTTTCTTTTCAAAGTATTTATAAACAAAATACTAAATAATTCACTTTCTGGCTTTGCTGGAGATTGAAATTAAGCCTACTGGTTTGTACTTTACAGAACTTCCTTTTTGTTCATTATTTCAAAAAAAGAATATTTACCTATCTCTAATTTGGGGGCACCATTCCTGCATTCCATAACTTCTCAAAGATGACTAGTGGTGATGAGGATGATTACATCTGTAAGTTCCCTGATTATCCTAGATGATATATATTTCGCTTTATGGTCCTGAACACCTTTAAAGAGGTCAATATTAAGAACTATCATTTACTGATAAATATCTCACCCAGATTTACGGAGACCAGCACAGATTCCATCTCCTGATAGGAGAGTGGCAGGTCACCTATTTCAGTTGCTACTACTTCTACACATTACAGTGTTTAATAAAAATAAAGGTAATTTATTTTATTTTAATACATTATTTTTCTCCCAAGAGAATTTTTTCTTTTAAATGTAAAGAAATTGGCCCCTTTTCTCCAGTTAAATTTTTCGAAAGCCTCATCTCATTTTGGCCTAGTTCTAACATAATTCTTATACTACTGTTACCAGTTGTATCTTTCGTCTTTTTCTTTTATTGTTTTGCATCATTGGTTATGTTCTCCTACCTTCCATCATCTATACTTGTTCTATTAAGTCAATATCCTCTGCATTTCCTATGGTCTCTTGAGATTTGGCATCATGTTCTCCTCACTGGACTGTCTGAAAACTCAGCACACTTTGTTTTGCTTCCCATCCCTCTTGATTTATATCATCATTTAGAGTTTCTGTCACATCTTCCTACCTAGACTACAAGACTGTGTAAGTAATTCAGTAAGAAGTGAATCTTGCATTTTTATTTTTCCAAACAAGCCTGGCACCTTACACAAAGACATGTATTTGCAATCTTGTGGGGGAAAAGGAAAAATAATAAGTTGAAGTTTATACTCTTTAAAAAGTTTCTGGAAGAGGGCACCAAGTATATATTCACTAATAATATAAGGAAATAAAGGGACTACAAATGTGAATGTAAACTGAATATGAAAGTAGCCAAACTCAAAGTACTAAGGGGTAAAGACAAGTAATTGTTAGATATCATCCACGAGTAGGCTAGGCAGTGGCAGAGTTCTAGAGAGGAGTAGGCTAGAAAGAGAGTCGCGGAAAGAGTAGGCCACATGGAGAAGACTTTCTTACATTTGCTTGTCTAACTACAGTAAATGGTTGAAAAATGCAACGTACTGAAATGAAAGCGGGTGGTTAATTTTAAAATTTTAAAGTATTCTTTTCAGAATATCAACCAATATCATATCTTAACCTCAACCTATGCGGTCAACTTTTATAGAAATGGTTCTTAACTTTTTCTAATCATCCAACACAAGAAGTCATCCAACACAAAACAAGCAGGGTGAATCCAGGGGTACAGGCCTGAAGCTTACACAGTTTGGAAGGCCCCTTTTTAAAAAGAATACAAAGTTACAAATACAAAATTAGGTAGAAAAACAAATTTTTATTTAGAATGAGAAAAGAAATCTTAATAAATGATTACATCCATGGAAATCTAGATCCATTATTCTGAGATAGCTTTAGGCTATTTACCAGAAATGCATATTTAGAAATGCTTCTGGTTGC
>NW_007733750.1:16858-18381 GCF_000696425.1 Galeopterus variegatus | reverse complement strand
TAAAAAGAATACAAAGTTACAAATACAAAATTAGGTAGAAAAACAAATTTTTATTTAGAATGAGAAAAGAAATCTTAATAAATGATTACATCCATGGAAATCTAGATCCATTATTCTGAGATAGCTTTAGGCTATTTACCAGAAATGCATATTTAGAAATGCTTCTGGTTGCAACCTGTCATTTCCTTCCCACCTAGAACATCTACAACTCCAGCAACTCCCAATGCTGCCAGAGAACTAAGCAAATGAACGGCTCCAAGGCTTAAATTTCACTAGCTTCACCTTATAACCACCTGACAAGAGGGCCTTATTAAAACAAATTCTTAAGAGCAGGCTTACTTAGAATCTGGGGAAAAAGAGATATGACAAGTTTGAAACAATCCCAGATCATTCAGATACAGGACTGCCACTCCCAACAACTCCCCGCCCATGCTGGAAGATTTATAATGCCTAACAACAGACAAATATTCATAGACTTAGAATGCAATATGGAGAAGAAAGTAAGTAATCAACCAACTGGCCAGTTGTCCTTGATCTGAACATAAAGTACGTGAGGAATATAAAAAGGCAGTCTTAAACTTTTACAACTGAACATAAAATAATTCCATTGTTTTACAATTTAAATAAAAGGAAAAGTCAAGAGCACAAAACTGTGATACTCGTCTGAATATCTAGAATAGGGATTCCATTTAACCTTCAGAAAAACTGAGTTTTACATTTTCCTCTTTGGAGTCAGCGTGCGCGTGTTCACCTTCTAACTTCGGTTCGCTCTCCCAGAATAAAGGCAGTGATTAAGAGGTGGGTTGCCTTAACTAACATTTTAGGGTAACATTTAACCATTGCACAGGTTTCTTAGTAATTAATACAATGTTCTGATCTGAGCTAAAGTCTTCAATCGGTAGCAACTTGAGAAACTGGAGTGACTTTCAACCGCCCCGCAAGAACGGGGTTTCTCTTTTCCAAACCCCTTTAAGAAATTACAACCACCAGTCCGCACGCCCCAAAACTCTACCACTACCCTCACAGGTCAATTTCCCTCCAACTGTAACACAAGCTTAGAAGGGCCTTGGGTCCCAGATGTCCCGGGGGAAGGAACACAGGACAGCAGCCTGCGGAGGGCTGGGTGGCAGCAGCTGACCGTCTGCAAACGCCCAGCTCCGCAGCGCAGGAGCTTCCTGTTAGACACACGACCGTTTCTCCGGCCGAGGGGATCTCCTCGCACCTATTCTTGCACTCGAGACTCACCTCGCGTGTCACCCAAGTCTCAAATCCACAACCAACAACACTAAAGCAAGAATAAATTCCTCTAAACTCGGGGGTCGCTCCTCAGAGCTCAGGGCTGGCCGCGCCCGAAAAGGAGCTGGCAGGGGCAGGGGAGTCTCGGGTTCCGGCGCCGTTGCGAGGAGACATCCCAGTCAGAGAAGGAGAAAGGGGGGGAAAAATCACAACTTTGCACTCCATGAAACCACCACCCTGACGAGCCGAAGGTCAAAGTGCAGCGGAGGGAGCGGCTGGGGGGGGGG
>NW_007733750.1:14706-15590 GCF_000696425.1 Galeopterus variegatus | reverse complement strand
CAGCCACTTTCAAATGTATCTTTACTCCTGGAAGCCTTCCTGAAGGCAATGAGCAAGAATGTTACTAGGAGCCAAGGACAACTAGCGAGACTGAACATTGCCACTGAGAAATAATCTTCAGTCCTTGCATTGCCAATGCAACGCCATGATTATTTAGCTGCTCACTGCTTCTTATTTTAAAACAAAAACAAAAACAAAAAAAACCCCCCAAAATCTAAATACCAAAAGTAATGGAACATTGAACACAAATTCCTATATTTTTGAACTATCTTCAGGTTTTATTATTTCCTCCTCTCATCCCCATCTATTTTCTTTTGTAGGTCCTGGAAAGATTGAAGATTGTCTAAGAGGTTTGGGTATAGCCAGGGAGGAGGCTAAGTCAGACTTGATTTCTAAAACCTCTCCTGGCAAAATATTTAGCCCAATTTTATAAAATTTTTAATAAATTAAAAAATATGTGTAGGAATTTGCTCTTTGGGGAAATATAAAATTTCTCTATTTCTGATTAGAAGACAAGGCCTTAATAATATATGCCCTCTTAATCATTTAAACGTACTTCCCATTAATTTGAGGACATGTACCCACCTTTTCAGTCAGGCTGGTCACTGCTCTGTAAAGATCCAGACTATTTCCTGTGTTTTATGTTTCCTGTACTCAAAATGCCATTCCCTACCCATTTTTCCAGAAATTAACTTTAGTCCCATCACTTTCAGAAAGACTTTCCAAGTGACACAGTCTTCTCCTATTGTAGCTTTTAATTTTATTCCATCTTAGAGATTGTATTTGTTTCATGTATATGTTTTACATTCCTTAGCAAACTAAAACATTTTTAAGCTGAAGATCATGATATGTATTAATAAACCACAGTATCAGATGTACTCACA
>NW_007733750.1:7933-13978 GCF_000696425.1 Galeopterus variegatus | reverse complement strand
AGTACAGCCTCAGAAAATGGGCAGAACGAACCAACGCTAGCTACATAGCTTGGGTCACAGCCAAAACTATGCCACAGAACCAATGGTGCAGACAATGCCACTGTTGCATGATAATGGATGCCACACCACCTTCCCATATTGCCATTGACACTAATGTCACTGGACTCCACGTGCTGTCCCTGACGTCAGTACCACAGCTGTCTCTGAGAACTTCTCTTGCTGTTACTGCCATAGAAATGCCCCCACAGTCCTGTTTCTCTGTATGGTATCTCTAGATTCAAAACCTTGTAAAGTATGTGTGCTCGGCCCAGCTGGCCAAGTCTCATGGGAGATTCCTAAGGCAGAGAATTTTCTAAACTTAAAAAGGCCATATCGATGTTAGTCAGTGAAAAGAAAAAAGAAAAATCTCACCCCTTTGGGTGCCCAACATTAATATCACCTTTTTTCACATTCCCACTTCCCCTCTCCCCATTTCTAATAAATACGATTCAGCTCTGCCTCAAGAACCTGGGTATGCAATTCACAGCTCCCCAAAGGAAAAAAACCCTAAACCTACTCATGACTGGTACAACTCCAAATCTAATATTGATTCTTCCTGTCAATCTTAGCTTCCCATTAAATGGGCTATCACTGGGTTCTTTAATGGAAGAATTTTTATTTAGGTACTAAAGCCTCTAAACCAGCATAGTCCAAAACTTTGAGTACGGGTGTCTTATTAAAGGAAGCCCTACTGGTCCTGTGCGTTGGTTCCTGATTCATTGTGGTTATAGGAAAAAATAATATCATATATTAATTTTTTATTTTGAGAATACGCATCATGTCACAAAGCTCCCTCTCCCCCACACTTTCCAGGTGGGATCCCCTGAGACCATAGCTGAGTCATAACATCCACAAAGTCAGCTTCTTCTGGCAATGGGATTCATGATAAAAGACAAGTCACCTCATGGGCATTGCCCGTAGGCTCTACTTCTTTTGCTGGAAAATGATTTAAAACTGGTTAGAAAAAAATGTGATGTGCAAAATCTGATGGGAATAGAACAGTCAATAAATTAATGGATGATCATGTTGGGAGAAATTTGGTTAGCAGGAAAAGCAAACCCAATATGTCTTTTCCGCTAAAGACAAAACATGACATCCTCCATGTTAGATGGTGGGGCGGGGGGGACCATAAGCAGTTGCTGCTGTGGCAGGCTGAGCACTTAGCAACACACTAGCCCATTCTCCTTTCCCAACAAGGGGAAATCCTTGGTATTGACAGGTGCTTTGCGTATATCCCTGCCACCCATGCCACTTGGAACCAGCAATGGAGTGCCTAGAGAAGCGGTAGGAGTAGAATCCACAGAACAAGAATTCTTATCAAACTTATTTGATGACATAAATATATATCCCTGCCACCCATGCCACTTGGAACCAGCAACGGAGTGCCTAGAAAAGCGGTAGGAGTAGAATCCACAGAACAAGAATTCTTATCAAACTTATTTGATGACATAAATTCGTCAAATGGAATGGCTTTTTGGAAAGCATCCAGTGGGCTATAAGTATGTTTTTATTCTTGGACCACTCCAAGAAACCTATCCCTATACATTTCCTCAAAACTTCCTTGATCCCCAAATCTTACCTTGTTCTGTCTAAGTCCCACCCAATCAAACCTTTAATTTTTTTTCCTGGAAACAGTATAAAATCTTTATCCTAGACTCTCTTCTTTGAAGTATAGTAGACATTGTTATATACCACGAAGAGGATTTACCAGTTCCACTGCCCTTTCCCACAGCAGTGCACTTCTAGATGATGCCAGCATATAATAAAGAACCATCTGTAAGCCAGATTTGAATTTTTTACCCCTTGGTTAACTGTTCAGATGGAACTCCCTGTGAAATCATAGGACTAGATCTATCTGCTGGTAGTGAGAGCCAAATGCTCAAGCAACATATGCTTTTAGGACTACTTTCATATTTTCCATTTCCACAAGAGTATGGTTTGCTGAAGGCTCATTCAATATTATGATTTATTCATAATTATAGCACCCATTTCATGATGAGCTGTTCAGGTCGCATGGTCACCTGATGGTCCATGCTCGGGTATTTAGTCTCTGCCAGAACCTGATAGCAAGCCAAGGACAGGTTTCTTAAATGAAGCAGAGGACATGCTTTGCTTTAAAACTTTAGGGTTTTTGATTCTCTTTCACAATTTGTCACAGGCCCCAGAGAGCATCTCTATTTTCTACAGGCTCATCAATAATATTAACACTAATAGCTAATTAGTGCCTACTTTGAGTCAGACACTGCTATAAACACTTTACTTATGAACACTCATTTAATCCTCACAAACACCCTATGGTGTAGGTGCTATTATTATCAGCCCCATTTTACAGATGAGGAAATTGGTGAATAGGCAAGTTTAGTGACTTACTCAAGATAAGTAGGAACTGGTAAGTAATTTATTGCTCATTGAAAAGTATGTTAGGTATGTTGCCTTTAAATTAGAAAAGAGAATTTATAAGGATATCTGGGGATTCTAAGTTCCTGGAATTCAGCAAAATAGATCATTCTACAATTATATCACTACAAATCCTGAAAAACTGTAATAAGAATCATTAAATTTATGGCCGAGTTTGCAAGAAGATAAATAACTTTCAAGGGCAAGAAACAAAGTAACCTTACATGAGAGAATGAGACTGGTAAACATTTGAGCTGATACTCTGCCTGCCTCCAGGGTGAAATGGGTAGGATTGGTCTCAATAATTTAAAGGTTTTAGTTTGAATTATCATGAAGGAATAATAGAAATGTAAATTTGTAAAATATTCACTCAATAACAAAACTCTTCTGGATCTGCCTAGGTTCCGTATAGGAAAGACATCTCCCCCACCCCACCCCCCAAATCCTGACCATGGTTCAGGAAGTTACAATCAAAAAAATTATGAGTGTTCCTGGGTTAGTGATATATATGGAATTTCTGGCATAAGAAAATCTCTTTCTCAACTCACTTCTGACAGAGTTTCTTCAGATAAAGCCACACTGCAGATGAGATCACAATACAAAATGAAAAACATTCAAGGAAATAATCTATCATGTATCAGAATCACCACACAAAACTATTAGAAGGAGCAGATCTTCAAAGATTTTTAAATAATTAAACAATATACCAAAATTATAAATTATTAAATTAATAAAAAGACTAAAAATAACTACAGGACACTATAAAAATGAAGCCAAAAGTCTACAAATAAAAAATGTAGTCGTTGTGCTGATTGTTAATTTTTTGCCTCTTAGCTCCAAATTGACTTGTTGCCTGTTCTGTGATAATGGAGATAAGCCATGTAAATATTTCTCCTTTGCCATCTGGCAAGATGTTAAACCTTAATTTTTTGCCTCTTAGCTCCAAATTGACTTGTTTCCTGCTCTGTGAAAATAGAGATGAGCCTTGTAAATATTTCTCCTTTGCCATCTGGCCAGATGTTAAACCTTGTCAGTAGAGGACCTGGAGGGACTAGAGGAGGAAGGGTTTTTCCTCTTCCTGTTTCTGGTGTGCTCTCTTACCAGTGTCCTGCAGAGAACTCTTTTTAGCCACTGTTCAGGCTGAGGTTCCTGCAGAACACACTTTTTACAGTGTCAGACTATCAAACTCAGATAGCCATGACAGCACAGTCTAGAGACCAAGATATTGTGGGCCTGCTCCCAAACCAGGGTGCTGTACCTTCTACCCTCTCTTTAGTCCCAGGCATGGACATATACCAGGGGCACTGGAGTCCAGCCATTCCCTGACCACTGTCCTACACAGCCAGCCCAGACCTGAGTGAGTGCATTAGATTCTTGAAAAGCGGGACCTCTCAAGCTCCTGGTTCTGATGTTATCCAACAGGCAGCAGCTTCTCCTGGCACTTAACAACTTCTGAGGCTCAGAACCTCCCAGAGGGTAGATTTCCAGGAAGTCCCACTAATGAAGTACTTCATTGACTTCTGCACTATTCAGGGAGCAATGGTGGTACTCTTTCCAATGACATCTGGATCTCAGTCTTAGCAAGGATGGGCTTGTCCTTGGGTACTTATCTTAGCATTAGGAGTAGTGGTCACACCTTATAGCTGCTATTTCTGTATTCTTTAGAATTCTAATTCTCATGAGCCAATTCCTTATTATTCCAATTCCTTATTGGTAATGCTTTGTATTAAATTTTGCCTGTTCAAATGATTGTGATTTCTATCTCCTGAATGGGCCCTGAACAACACACAGTTGGTACGAGGAATAGTCCCAGAAGATAGACCTACAAGAATCTCCTTAGAACTAGTTACCTGAGACAAAATCCTTGAGCCTGGATTATAGATCACCTGATAGTGGACAGCTGCAACACTACAGCCCCACTCAGTGGGTAAACTTGAAGACGGGAAGGAAAATCTTCCCAGTGGCCAGAGCTTCAAGTGTGACATTTGGTCTTCTACTGTGTATGTTTGGAGGAAAAAATGGCCTGAAATACAGATCTATATTAATTCATGAGTAGTTGCAAATGGTTTGGGTGGATGGTCAAGGACTTGGAAAGAACAGTATTGGATGATTGGTGAAAAAGGAGCTTAGAGAAAATGTGGATGGACTTTTCAGAACGGTCTAAAATATCGGTGAATGTGAAATGCCCACCAAAGGGCCACTATTGCAGAGTAGGCTCTTAATAATCAGATATACAAAAGTATGCACTCTGAAATGTCAGTCAGTATTTCTTTCTCCCCAGCCATCACATTCCTTGCTGAATGGGCCCATGAACTAAGTGGCTATGGTAGCTGGGATGGTATCTATGCATGGGTTCAATAACAGGGGCATCCCTTTACCAAAGTTGACTTGGCTAGTTCTGCTGTTAAATATCGAAGCTGTCAACAGCACAGACTAACACTGAGCCTGCAGTATGGCACCATTTCTTGGATGTGGGGGCCAAGCCATCCATCTGGTGGCAGGATGATGATTTTGAATCTCTGCTCTCATGGAGTGGGCGGAGATTTATCCTCACTGAAATGGACACATTGTGGATACGAAATTACCTTCCCTGCCATTAATGTTTCTGCCAATACCACCATTCACGGATTCACAGAATGTCTTATTCACCGGAGATTTATCCTCACTGAAATGGACACATTGTGGATACGAAATTACCTCCCCTGCCATTAATGTTTCTGCCAATACCACCATTCACGGATTCACAGAATGTCTTATTCACCATCCTGGTATTCCATACAGCATTACATCTGATCAAGGAACTCATTTCACAGCAAAGGAAGCCATCGTGGTCTCATACACAAGGAATCTACTGTCTATACTATATATTCTAAACCCTGGAAGTGGCTAGCTTGACTGAAAGGTGGACTGGCTTACTGAAGACTCAGTTATGGTGCCATTTGGGGGACAATATCCTAAAATAATGGGGTTCTATCTTAGAGGATGCAGTATTCACTTTGCATCAGAGTCCATTGTATGGTGCTGTCTCCCTCATAGGTAGAAGATACGGGCCCGGGAACCAAGGAGTGGAAGTGGGAGTGGCTCCTCTCACTGGTACTCCTAACAACTTACAGAATTTTTGCTTTCTATTCCATCTGCTTTCATCCAGAAGTGTCTCATGTTTATTTTGCTGACAACTCATTGGCCAGAACCGATCACGTGTCTCCACTCCACATATAAAGGGGGTCATGAAGTACAATCATACCATATGTTTGGTAGATACAGGGTCAAAAATACTTGAATAGCACAAATGACAGTTGCAACCTAAAAGCAGTTAATTCTAGGTGATTAACATAAGGCAAAGACAAGCTGACGGAGTAATCATAATCCCAAGCCTGTGATTAACACCCAAGTATTCTGCAAGCATGCAATTCTTTACCTAAAATTCCTTACTGGCTTAGAGAACTCAAGCACGTATTTTAAATTGTTAGCTTCAATTTTCTTATCAACAAGTGGGGATAATTAATCATATATTCTTCAAAGGTTATGAGGATCAAAGAAACTAGTATGTGGTCAATCATTTGTGAGCTAAAGATCCATACAAATGTAATTGTTTTATTACTATTACTG
>NW_007733750.1:2461-7252 GCF_000696425.1 Galeopterus variegatus | reverse complement strand
ATGTGATACAATAATCCTGTTATCAAAGTCAGGAAACTAGGAATGATATTCATTAAAAAAAAAAGAAGAAATTTATTATTTAACGCAACTAAAACTGCAGGGGTAGGATGAAATCTATGCATAGTAAGTAATTAATTCTGTGAACAAACTGATGTAAAACAGCTTAATATTGCCAAACTTTTTTTTTTTTTAAATATTGATATTTTTAACAGAAAACAAGCATTCAGCTTTTTCAGAAAGCTTCTCAGGTCCACCATACTCTGTTTCTATGTACAGACCCATAAAACAGATCATTGTTATCATGAAATTTCATTTAAATGGTTCTGGTATTATGAGAATTAATCTGTAGCTCATTTCATTTCTAGAACAAAAGTTCCCTTGAAGATATTTGCTTTAAAAAAACTTTGGAAAAATTTGTTCCAATGAATCACATGTTTGGTGATGGTCTTAAATGGAACCATGGTGTTATGGAACATAGAGGAGCCATTTCTAAAAAGCAATACACATATCTCTAATGCATATTTTCTTTCTCTCTCTCTCTTTTTTAAATCACAGCTTTATTGAGATATAATTCACATAGCATATAATTTATTCACTTAAAGCATACAAGTCAATAGTTTTTATTATATTCACAGAATGTGCACCCATCACCAAAGTCAATTATACAACATTTTCACCACCCCCAAAAGAAACTCTATGCCCATTAGCAATCACTCTCATTTATCTCTAGTCCCCACCCCCTGGAACTACTAATCTAATTTTTGTTTTTATAGATTTAGCTATTCTGCACATTTCATATAAATAGAATCATATCATATGTGGTCTTTTATATTTGTCTTCTTTCACTTAGTATAATGTTTTCAAGTTTCATCCAGGCTGTAGCATGTGTGGTACTTCGTTCTTTTATCACCAAATAGTATTCCATTGTATGGATACACCACATTTTACTTACATTTTACATCAGTAAAGAATATTTAGTGGTTTCCACTTTTTGGATATTATTAATAATTTTGCTATAAACAGTTACATACAAGTTTATGTGTGGACATATATTTTCATTTCTTTTGGTCATATACATAGGAAACGAATGGCTAGGTCCTATGTAACTCTATGCTTAGCCTTTTGAGAAACTGCTGGATTATTTTCTAAAGGAGCTGTACCATTTTACTTTCCCACCAGTAGTGTATGAGCAGTGTACAATTTCTCCATATCCTTGACAATGTTTGGTATTTTCTTTTTGGCTACAGACATCACAGTGGTGTGAAGTGGTACATCATTGCAGTTTTAATTTGCAATCTTCTGATAGCTAATGACATTAAGCGTCTTTTCATGTGATTGTCAGCGATATATGTATCTTCTTTGAAGAATGTTTATTCAGATCCTTTCCCCAATTTTTGAACTGGGTTATTTGTCTTTTTATTATAGTGCTATAAGAGTTCTTTAAAAGTCTAGATACAAATCTCTCATGAAATATATAATTTGAAAATATTTCTTACATTCTGTGGGTTGTCTTTTTACTTTCTTGATACCCTTTGAAGCAAAAAATGTTTTAAATTTTAATGAAGTCCATTTTACTTTATTTTTTCTCTTGTGCTTTTGGTGTCGTATCTAAGAAAGTTTTGCTTAACCTTAGATCATTGCTATGGTCTAAATGTTTGTGCTCCCCAAACACACCCAGGGATCTGAGTCATGAAGAAGTGGACCAGACCTCCCTACCACAACCAGGCACACTGCACCAGCACCTCAGGGCCTGCCTGGTGACCCAAGGCATGGACCCAGGGACTGGACCCTCCACCCACAACCAGGAACACCGCCAGCATCTTGGGGCCTGCCTGAGGTCCCGAGACATGGACCAGGGACCAGACACTCCCCACAACTAGGCACACTGCCAGAACAAAGGAGCATGCCAAAACATCACCTCCATGTGGGTGGCCCACCACAGCCACCACTATAACCATGGCTGCTGCAAAAGCAGCTAGATGCCACAACCACCACACAGATGGTCCACCAGCCATTGGAGTGCATTGACACAAGGAGAGTCACCAGCAGAAATAAAGAAAAGAAGAGAACAACCACAAAGCCCCTTTCAGAGTGACAGAAGAAGCATCTGCGCTATGATAACATTGGGGGACCTGATCATACCTTTCAGCATTGGACAGATCACCTATGCAACAAATCAACAGAGTAACCATTATTCTTTCAGAAGGAGAGAAGAAATCTAGGGTAATTTGGGGGGAAGGAGAGGGGGATGAGGAGAGATTGGACAAGATGCATAAAGAATAATTACAATTTGTAACAATATATATGCTAGTAATACTGATTTGATCAACATATCTCAATGTTGAACCCCCAAAATTTGTATAATCAATTTTGATTCAATAAAAATAAATAAATAAATAAATGTTTGTGCTCCCTGAAACTGATATGTTAAAATTTGAATCCCCAAGGTGATGGTATCAAAAGGTGAAACCTTTGGTGGGCAATTAAATGAGATTAGTGTCAGTATAAAAGAGACCTCAGAGAGCTGCTTGTCCCTGTCTCATGTGATATTACAATGAAAGGACAACTGTCTGTGAACCAGTAAGTGGCCCTCACCAGACACTGAACCTGCCAGCAACTTGATCTTCGATTTTCCAAGATCTAGAACTATGAGAAATAAATTTCTGTTTACAAACTACCTAGTCTGTGGTATTTTAACATAGCAGCCTTAATGTACTAAAACAAAAAATTAGTACTGATAAGTGGAGGTGTTGCTGTTACAAATAACTGAAAATGTGAAAACAGCTTTGGAACTGGGTAATGGATGTGCTACCATGAATAGACCATTGAAAGTGATTCTGGTGAGGACTCAGAAGAAGAAGAGGGATGTAGGGAGTATTTCCTTAAAAAGATTTCTCAGTTTTTCTAACTAAATACCTAAGTGGCTGTGAACAGAATGTTGGTAGACATTTGGGTGGTAAAAGCCATTCTGATGAGGTTTCAGAAATGAGGAACATGTTATTGGGCAATGGAAGGAAGGCCTTTCTTACTAAAAAGTAGCAAAGAACTTGGCTGAATTGTTTATAACTTAGTGTTTTTTGGAAGAAAGAATGTGCAAGCAATGAAATTGGATATTTGGTTGGGGCAATTTGTATGCAAAGTGTTGAAGGAAGTATGGTTTTTCTTGAATACTTCCAGTAAAATGAGAGAAGATGAAATAGTTAATGAAAAGGGAAGCAGAACTTAAAAATTTGGAATATTCTCAGACTATCCATAATGGGAAAAAATGAGAAAGATTTGAAGAGGGAATACAAAGAATGTGGTTAAATTTGATAAAGTTAGTATGGATTGGCCATCTCAAAGGAAGCCAGGTGCCATTGAACTGACTTCCCCAAGAGGAGCTGAGAGCAGCTGTTAAACCCTACCACTCTCACTTGCAGCAGTGACCCTCCTCTTCAGGCTAGAACTGAAGCTGCAAAGCAGCACACTCCCTCTGAGGGAAACTTTAACTACTCCTCCCAGTTGCGGCTGTGCCCCACACACTAGGACTGAGCTGAACGTGCACATTACCCCCTGGGGAATTGCTGTCTTAGCTGAGAAGCAGCTTGGCCAAGCTAAGAAGCTGTGTATCCTAGGGCTGAATGAACATCAGACCTTGTGTCCCAGGGAAACAGAGATGTGGCTGAGCTGAGACATTCTTCCCTAGGAACCAAACAATTCTAGCACTCTGCTTCCCTGGAGCTGCACTATTCCCTTAGAAACTGAGCTGCTGAGACATCCCTTCCTCTAGAGAGTGAAGTCAGCTCTGTGCTGTTCCCTGCCCCCCAAAACCCCAACAATAGCTGTGCCCCACTGTTTGGGGTTCTTGCTGCCACTGCAGGTGGCCTCATAGAGACTGAGATATTACCAAGTTTCACTGTCCCAAGGGCTAGAGTCACCACTCCATAATGCCTCATCCCCTGTGAATAGAATGATAAGTGAGCCCCATTTGCTCTGGTACCTGAAATGCAGCTTTACCCTGCTCCTCAGACCCAAACCTCCAGAATACCTTTCTCCCTCAGAGTTGGGCCAGTGCTATGCTAAGTCCCACAGGGTCAGAGTCACAGCTATAATCCAACCCACAGAGTCTGAGCTGCCAGCACTGTAGCCAATCAACATCCAACCTTGCAACAGAGAGTGAACCTGCACCCCACTGGGTAAAGAAGACCTAAGATTTATTGACTTTATATCATAGTGTTTAAATATTGTTAATTTTGCATGATAGTGTTTAAATTATGGAATTTAAACTTGATAGGAGAACAGTAAATAGCACTCAAGGACTTTACCTTCTTTTCTGGGAAATAAATTAATGCACTTACAGTTGTATGCAGGATAGTAATATCATGTTAGGTGGAATTATGACCTGGTTGTTGTCTTTATTTGCTAGGTGGAATTATGACCTGGTTATTGTCTTTATTTGAAAATTAAGCATGGCTTAAGGAGATGCATCCCAAAATGTAGGTGCCACAAAAGGTTTGTAAGACATAGAGCCCAGGATCATAGTTCCACAGTTGCTTCAAGCACCTACACCTGGAACCCAGCACCAGTGTAGCTGCTTGTAGATCAGGTGAGACCCAACACCAAGAGGAATCCCCTTGACAAAGTTGCCCCATTTTGGGAAAAAAGGGAATAGGATGACCCTAGATGCACTTGCCACTAAAGACCTTAATAACGTATGGTGCCACCATAGCCACAAACTTCTACAGACTAAGACACTGAAATGCACAGTTAGTGGCAACATTGATCACAGCTAAAGAATCTGGCCAGAGACTA